>NW_027288183.1:0-121894 GCF_047511675.1 Marmota flaviventris | reverse complement strand
AAAATGAAGTGAAACCTAAAATTTCAAAGTATTCCTGCAAAACCAACTATTCAACCTAGAAGATCTAAATTTGGGCAGCCAAATGCAACCGGTCTACTTATCTTTCCTGTCGAATTAACAACAAGTTAGGGTGAAAAAAATATTTGCTGAGATTCCAGGAAACTCAAAGTTCTGTGGAATCACTGCAAATGCTTTCCAATGAAAGTTTCTTTCCTGGCCTCTGCTTAGGGTTACTTCAACAGAAAACAAAGCATAGAGATCGCACTGAGAACTAGTTGAGTGAGTTTCAGTTTCAAGCAGCTAGCATAAACCGTGTTTGATTTATAAGTCCAAATGCATACGTCCCTATAAGGAAAAGTGAAGTGAAACCTAAAAATTCAAAGTGTTCCTGCAAACGAACTTTTCAACCAAGAAGAACGACATTTGGGTAGCTAAGTGCAACCGGTATACTCATCTTTCCTGACAAGGGTCATCAAGATCAGGTGAGTAAATATTTGCAGAGATTCCTGTTCACTTGGAGCTCTGTTGAAGCTCTGTAAATGCTTTCTAAGGAAAGCGTATGTTCCTCGCCTCCACTTAGGACCACTTCAACAGGGAACAAAGCACAGAGAGTACACCAGGAACTAATTGAGTGAGTCAAGCTTCAAGCAGCTAGCACAAACAGTGTTTGATTTAGAGTTCCAAATGCATGTATTCCTATAGGTTAAAATGAAGAGAAACCCCCCCAAATGCAATGTCTTCCTGAAAGCACATGCTTCAACTTAGAAGAACGAAATTTTGGCAGGCAAATGCAACTGGTATACTCATCTTTCTTACCTAGGATCAACAAGATCAAGTGAAAAAATATTCGCTGAAATTCCAGTAAACTTGGGAGTTTTGTGGAAGCTCTGCAAACACTTACATAGAAAGCGTATTTTCCTTGCCTCTGCTTGGGGATACTTCAGCGGGGGACAATGCATAGAGAGTGCACTGAGAACTAATTGAGTGAGCCAAATTTCAAACAGGTATCACAAACTGTGTTTGATTTAGCATTCCAAATGCATGTATTCACATAGGGAAAAAAGAAGTTAAACCTAAAAATTCAAAGTGTTCCTGCAAAGGAACTCTTCAACATAAGATTACGAAATTTGGGCTGCCAAGTGCAACCCATATACTCATTTTTGCTGCCAAGTATCAACAAGATCGGGTGAAAAAACATTTGCTGAGAGTCCAGTAAACTCTTGAGTTCTGTGGATGCTCTACAAACACGTTCAAATGAAAGTCTATTTTTCTTTGCTCTGCTTAGGGGTACAAAACCGGTAACAAAGCGTAGAGAGCACAATGAGAATTCATTCAGTGAGTCAAGTTTCAAGCAGCTAGCACAAACCGTGTTTGATTTAGATTTTCAAAAGCATGTATCCCTAGAGGGGAAAATGTAGTAAAACCTAAATATTCAAAGTCATCCTGCTAAGGAATGCTTCAACCCAGCAGAACAAAATTTGTGCAGCCAAGCGCAACTGGTATACACCTTTTTCCTACCAAGTATCAACAAGATAGGGTGACAAAATATTTGCTGAGGTTTCCATAATCTCTGAGTTTTTTGGAAGCTCGGTGAATACTTTCCAAAGAAAGTGTGTTTTCCTTGCCTCTGCTTAGGGGCTACTTCAACAGGGAACAATGCATAGAGAGTGCACTGAGAACTAGTTGAATGAGTCAAGTTACAAGCACACAGCAAAAAACCGTGTTTGATTTAGAGTTCCATATGCATGTATCCCTATAGGGGAAAATGAAGTGAAACCTAAAATTTCAAAGTATTCCTGCAAACCAACTATTCAACCTAGAAGATCTAAATTTGGGCAGCCAAATGCAACCGGTCTACTTATCTTTCCTGTCGAATTAACAACAAGTTAGGGTGAAAAAATATTTGCTGAGATTCCAGGAAACTCAAAGTTCTGTGGAATCACTGCAAATGCTTTTCCAATGAAAGTTTCTTTCCCTGGCCTCTGCTTAGGGTTACTTCAACAGAAAACAAAGCATAGAGATCGCACTGAGAACTAGTTGAGTGAGTTTCAGTTTCAAGCAGCTAGCATAAACCGTGTTTGATTTATAAGTCCAAATGCATACGTCCCTATAAGGAAAAGTGAAGTGAAACCTAAAAAATTCAAAGTGTTCCTGCAAACGAACTTTTCAACCGAGAAGAACAACTTTTCTGTAGCTAAGTGCAACTGGTATACTCATCTTTGCTGACAAGGGTCATCAAGATCAGGTGAGTAAATATTTGCAGAGATTCCAGTTCACTTGGAGCTCTGTTGAAGCTCTGTAAATGCTTTCTAAGGAAAGCATATGTTCCTCGCATCCACTTAGGACCACTTCAACAGGGAACAAAGCACAGAGAGTACACCAGGAACTAATTGAGTGAGTCAAGCTTCAAGCAGCTGGCACAAACAGTGTTTGATTTTAGAGTTCCAAATGCATGCATTCCTATAGGTTAAAATGAAGAGAAACCCCCCCAAATGCAATGTCTTCCTGAAAGCACATGCTTCAACTTAGAAGAACGAAATTTTGGCAGGCAAATGCAACTGGTATACTCATCTTTCTTACCTAGGATCAACAAGATCAAGTGAAAAATATTCGCTGAAATTCCAGTAAACTTGGGAGTTTTGTGGAAGCTCTGCAAACACTTACATAAGAAAGCGTATTTTCCTTGCCTCTGCTTGGGGATACTTCAGCGGGGGACAATGCATAGAGAGTGCACTGAGAACTAATTGAGTGAGCCAAGTTTCAAACAGGTATCACAAACTGTGTTTGATTTAGCATTCCAAATGCATGTATTCACCTAGGGAAAAAAGAAGTTAAACCTAAAAATTCAAAGTGTTCCTGCAAAGGAACTCTTCAACATAAGATTACGAAATTTGGGCTGCCAAGTGCAACCCATATACTCATTTTTGCTGCCAAGTTTCAACAAGATCGGGTGAAAAAACATTTGCTGAGAGTCCAGTAAACTCTTGAGTTCTGTGGATGCTCTACAAACACGTTCAAATGAAAGTCTATTTTTCTTTGCTCTGCTTAGGGGTACATAAACCGGTAACAAATCGTAGAGAGCACAATGAGAATTCATTCAGTGAGTCAAGTTTCAAGCAGCTAGTACAAACCGTGTTTGATTTAGATTTTCAAAAGCATGTATCCCTAGAGGGGAAAATGTAGTAAAACCTAAATATTCAAAGTCATCCTGCAAAGGAATGCTTCAACCTAGCAGAACAAAATTTGTGCAGCCAAGCGCAACTGGTATACACCTTTTTCCTACCAAGTATCAACAAGATAGGGTGACAAAATATTTGCTGACTTTTCCGTAATCTCTGAGTTTTTTGGAAGCTCGGTGAATACTTTCCAAAGAAAAGTGTGTTTTCCTTGCCTCTGCTTAGGGCTACTTCAACAGGGAACAATGCATAGAGAGTGCACTGAGAACTAGTTGAATGAGTCAAGTTACAAGCACACAGCAAAAACCGTGTTTGATTTAGAGTTCCATATGCATGTATCCCTATAGGGGAAAATGAAGTGAAACTAAAATTTCAAAGTATTCCTGCAAACCAACTATTCAACCTAAAAGATCTAAATTTGGGCAGCCAAATGCAACTGGTATACTTATCATTCCTGTCGAGTTAACAACAAGTTAGGGTGAAAAAATATTTGCTGAGATTCCAGGAAACTCAAAGTTCTGTGGAATCACTGCAAATGCTTTCCAATGAAAGTTTCTTTCCCTGGCCTCTGCTTAGGGTTACTTCAACAGAAAACAAAGCATAGAGATTGCACTGAGAACTAGTTGAGTGAGTTTCCGTTTCAAGCAGCTAGCATAAACCGTGTTTGATTTATAAGTCCAAATGCATACGTCCCTATAAGGAAAAGTGAAGTGAAACCTAAAAATTCAAAGTGTTCCTGCAAACGAACTTTTCAACCTAGAAGAACGACATTTGGGTAGCTAAGTGCAACTGGTATACTCATCTTTCCTGACAAGGGTCATCAAGATCAGGTGAGTAAATATTTGCAGAGATTCCAGTTCACTTGGAGCTCTGTTGAAGCTCTGTCAATGCTTTCTAAGGAAAGCGTATGTTCCTCGCCTCCACTTAGGACCACTTCAACAGGGAACAAAGCACAGAGAGTACACCAGGAACTAATTGAGTGAGTCAAGCTTCAAGCAGCTGGCACAAACAGTGTTTGATTTAGAGTTCCAAATGCATGTATTCCTAGAGGTTAAAATGAAGAGAAACCCCCCCCAAATGCAATGTCTTCCTGAAAGCACATGCTTCAACTTAGAAGAACGAAATTTTGGCAGGTAAATGCAACTGGTATACTCATCTTTCTTTCCTAGGATCAACAAGATCAAGTGAAAAAATATTCGCTGAAATTCCAGTAAACTTGGGAGTTTTGTGGAAGCTCTGCAAACACTTACATAAGAAAGCGTATTTTCCTTGCCTCTGCTTGGGGATACTTCAGCGGGGGACAATGCATAGAGAGTGCACTGAGAACTAATTGAGTGAGCCAAGTTTCAAAGAGGTATCACAAACTGTGTTTGATTTAGCATTCCAAATGCATGTATTCACATAGGGAAAAAAGAAGTTAAACCTAAAAATTCAAAGTGTTCCTGCAAAGGAACTCTTCAACATAAGATTACGAAATTTGGGCTGCCAAGTGCAACCCATATACTCATATTTGCTGCCAAGTTTCAACAAGATCGGGTGAAAAAACATTTGCTGAGAGTCCAGTAAACTCTTGAGTTCTGTGGATGCTCTACAAACACGTTCAAATGAAAGTCTATTTTTCTTTGCTCTGCTTAGGGGTACATAAACCGGTAACAATGCGTAGAGAGCACAATGAGAATTCATTCAGTGAGTCAAGTTTCAAGCAGCTAGCACAAACCGTGTTTGATTTAGATTTTCAAAAGCATGTATCCCTAGAGGGAAAATGTAGTAAAACAAAAAATATTCAAAGTCGTCGTGCAAAGGAATGCTTCAACCTAGCAGAACAAAATTTGTGCAGCCAAGCGCAACTGGTATACACCTTTTTCCTACCAAGTATCAACAAGATAGGGTGACAAAATATTTGCTGAGGTTTCCGTAATCTCTGAGTTTTTGGAAGCTCGGTGAATACTTTCCAAAGAAAGTGTGTTTTCCTTGCCTCTGCTTAGGCCTACTTCAACAGGGAACAATGCATAGAGAGTGCACTGAGAACTAGTTGAATGAGTCAAGTTACAAGCACACAGCAAAAACCGTGTTTGATTTAGAGTTCCATATGCATGTATCCCTATAGGGGAAAATGAAGTGAAACCTAAAATTTCAAAGTATTCCTGCAAACCAACTATTCAACCTAGAAGATCTAAATTTGGGCAGCGAAATGCAACCGGTATACTTATCATTCCTGTCGAGTTAACAACAAGTTAGGGTGAAAAAATATTTGCTGAGATTCCAGGAAACTCAAAGTTCTGTGCAATCACTGCAAATGCTTTCCAATGAAAGTTTCTTTCCCTGGCCTCTGCTTAGGGTTACTTCAACAGAAAACAAAGCATAGAGATCGCACTGAGAACTAGTTGAGTGAGTTTCAGTTTCAAGCAGCTAGCATAAACCGTGTTTGATTTATAAGTCCAAATGCATACGTCCCTATAAGGAAAAGTGAAGTGAAACCTAAAAATTCAAAGTGTTCCTGCAAACGAACTTTTCAACCTAGAAGAACGACATTTGGGTAGCTAAGTGCAACTGGTATACTCATCTTTCCTGACAAGGGTCATCAAGATCAGGTGAGTAAATATTTGCAGAGATTCCAGTTAACTTGGAGCTCTGTTGAGGCTCTGTAAATGCTTTCTAAGGAAAGCGTATGTTCCTCGCCTCCACTTAGGACCACTTCAACAGGGAACAAAGCACAGAGAGTACACCAGGAACTAATTGAGTGAGTCAAGCTTCAAGCAGCTGGCACAAACAGTGTTTGATTTAGAGTTCCAAATGCATGTATTCCTACAGGTTAAAATGAAGAGAAACCCCCCCCAAATGCAATGTCTTCCTGAAAGCACATGCTTCAACTTAGAAGAACGAAATTTTGGCAGGCAAATGCAACTGGTATACTCATCTTTCTTACCTAGGATCAACAAGATCAAGTGAAAAAATATTCGCTGAAATTCCAGTAAACTTGGGAGTTTTGTGGAAGCTCTGCAAACTCTTACATAAGAAAGCGTATTTTCCTTGCCTCTGCTTGGGGATACTTCAGCTGGGGACAATGCCTAGAGAGTGCACTGAGAACTAATTGAGTGAGCCAAGTTTCAAACAGGTATCACAAACTGTGTTTGATTTAGCATTCCAAATGCATGTATTCACATAGGGAAAAAAGAAGTTAAACCTAAAAATTCAAAGTGTTCCTGCAAAGGAACTCTTCAACATAAGATTACGAAAATTTGGGCTGCCAAGTGCAACAAATATACTCATTTTTGCTGCCAAGTTTCAACAAGATCGGGTGAAAAAACATTTGCTGAGAGTCCAGTAAACTCTTGAGTTCTGTGGATGCTCTACAAACACGTTCAAATGAAAGTCTTTTTTTCTTTGCTCTGCTTAGGGGTACATAAACCGGTAAAGAAGCGTAGAGAGCACAATGAGAATTCATTCAGTGAGTCAAGTTTCAAGCAGCTAGCACAAACCGTGTTTGATTTAGATTTTCAAAAGCATGTATCCCTAGAGGGGAAAATGTAGTAAAACCTAAATATTCAAAGTCATCCTGCTAAGGAATGCTTCAACCCAGCAGAACAAAATTTGTGCAGCCAAGCGCAACTGGTATACACCTTTTTCCTACCAAGTATCAACAAGATAGGGTGACAAAATATTTGCTGAGGTTTCCATAATCTCTGAGTTTTTTGGAAGCTCGGTGAATACTTTCCAAAGAAAGTGTGTTTTCCTTGCCTCTGCTTAGGGCTACTTCAACAGGGAACAATGCATAGAGAGTGCACTGAGAACTAGTTGAATGAGTCAAGTTACAAGCACACAGCAAAAACCGTGTTTGATTTAGAGTTCCATATGCATGTATCCCTATAGGGGAAAATGAAGTGAAACCTAAAATTTCAAAGTATTCCTGCAAACCAACTATTCAACCTAGAAGATCTAAATTTGGGCAGCCAAATGCAACCGGTCTACTTATCTTTCCTGTCGAATTAACAACAAGTTAGGGTGAAAAAATATTTGCTGAGATTCCAGGAAACTCAAAGTTCTGTGGAATCACTGCAAATGCTTTCCAATGAAAGTTTCTTTCCCTGGCCTCTGCTTAGGGTTACTTCAACAGAAAACAAAGCATAGAGATCGCACTGAGAACTAGTTGAGTGAGTTTCAGTTTCAAGCAGCTAGCATAAACCGTGTTTGATTTATAAGTCCAAATGCATACGTCCCTATAAGGAAAAGTGAAGTGAAACCTAAAAATTCAAAGTGTTCCTGCAAACGAACTTTTCAACCGAGAAGAACAACTTTTCTGTAGCTAAGTGCAACTGGTATACTCATCTTTGCTGACAAGGGTCATCAAGATCAGGTGAGTAAATATTTGCAGAGATTCCAGTTCACTTGGAGCTCTGTTGAAGCTCTGTAAATGCTTTCTAAGGAAAGCATATGTTCCTCGCATCCACTTAGGACCACTTCAACAGGGAACAAAGCACAGAGAGTACACCAGGAACTAATTGAGTGAGTCAAGCTTCAAGCAGCTGGCACAAACAGTGTTTGATTTAGAGTTCCAAATGCATGCATTCCTATAGGTTAAAATGAAGAGAAACCCCCCAAATGCAATGTCTTCCTGAAAGCACATGCTTCAACTTAGAAGAACGAAATTTTGGCAGGCAAATGCAACTGGTATACTCATCTTTCTTACCTAGGATCAACAAGATCAAGTGAAAAAATATTCGCTGAAATTCCAGTAAACTTGGGAGTTTTGTGGAAGCTCTGCAAACACTTACATAAGAAAGCGTATTTTCCTTGCCTCTGCTTGGGGATACTTCAGCGGGGGACAATGCATAGAGAGTGGCACTGAGAACTAATTGAGTGAGCCAAGTTTCAAACAGGTATCACAAACTGTGTTTGATTTAGCATTCCAAATGCATGTATTCACCTAGGGAAAAAAGAAGTTAAACCTAAAAATTCAAAGTGTTCCTGCAAAGGAACTCTTCAACATAAGATTACGAAATTTGGGCTGCCAAGTGCAACCCATATACTCATTTTTGCTGCCAAGTTTCAACAAGATCGAGTGAAAAAACATTTGCTGAGAGTCCAGTAAACTCTTGAGTTCTGTGGATGCTCTACAAACACGTTCAAAATAGAAAGTCTATTTTTCTTTGCTCTGCTTAGGGGTACATAAACCGGTAACAAAGCGTAGAGAGCACAATGAGAATTCATTCAGTGAGTCAAGTTTCAAGCAGCTAGTACAAACCGTGTTGATTTAGATTTTCAAAAGCATGTATCCCTAGAGGGGAAAATGTAGTAAAACCTAAATATTCAAAGTCATCCTGCAAAGGAATGCTTCAACCTAGCAGAACAAAATTTGTGCAGCCAAGCGCAACTGGTATACACCTTTTTCCTACCAAGTATCAACAAGATAGGGTGACAAAATATTTGCTGACTTTTCCGTAATCTCTGAGTTTTTTGGAAGCTCGGTGAATACTTTCCAAAGAAAGTGTGTTTTCCTTGCCTCTGCTTAGGGCTACTTCAACAGGGAACAATGCATAGAGAGTGCACTGAGAACTAGTTGAATGAGTCAAGTTACAAGCACACAGCAAAAACCGTGTTTGATTTAGAGTTCCATATGCATGTATCCCTATAGGGGAAAATGAAGTGAAACCTAAAATTTCAAAGTATTCCTGCAAACCAACTATTCAACCTAAAAGATCTAAATTTGGGCAGCCAAATGCAACTGGTATACTTATCATTCCTGTCGAGTTAACAACAAGTTAGGGTGAAAAAATATTTGCTGAGATTCCAGGAATCTCAAAGTTCTGTGGAATCACTGCAAATGCTTTCCAATGAAAGTTTCTTTCCCTGGCCTCTGCTTAGGGTTACTTCAACAGAAAACAAAGCATAGAGATCGCACTGAGAACTAGTTGAGTGAGTTTCCGTTTCAAGCAGCTAGCATAAACCGTGTTTGATTTATAAGTCCAAATGCATACGTCCCTATAAGGAAAAGTGAAGTGAAACCTAAAAATTCAAAGTGTTCCTGCAAACGAACTTTTCAACCTAGAAGAACGACATTTGGGTAGCTAAGTGCAACTGGTATACTCATCTTTCCTGACAAGGGTCATCAAGATCAGGTGAGTAAATATTTGCAGAGATTCCAGTTCACTTGGAGCTCTGTTGAAGCTCTGTCAATGCTTTCTAAGGAAAGCGTATGTTCCTCGCCTCCACTTAGGACCACTTCAACAGGGAACAAAGCACAGAGAGTACACCAGGAACTAATTGAGTGAGTCAAGCTTCAAGCAGCTGGCACAAACAGTGTTTGATTTAGAGTTCCAAATGCAATGTATTCCTAGAGGTTAAAATGAAGAGAAACCCCCCCCAAATGCAATGTCTTCCTGAAAGCACATGCTTCAACTTAGAAGAACGAAATTTTGGCAGGTAAATGCAACTGGTATACTCATCTTTCTTTCCTAGGATCAACAAGATCAAGTGAAAAAATATTCGCTGAAATTCCAGTAAACTTGGGAGTTTTGTGGAAGCTCTGCAAACACTTACATAAGAAAGCGTATTTTCCTTGCCTCTGCTTGGGGATACTTCAGCGGGGGACAATGCATAGAGAGTGCACTGAGAACTAATTGAGTGAGCCAAGTTTCAAAGAGGTATCACAAACTGTGTTTGATTTAGCATTCCAAATGCATGTATTCACATAGGGAAAAAAGAAGTTAAACCTAAAAATTCAAAGTGTTCCTGCAAAGGAACTCTTCAACATAAGATTACGAAATTTGGGCTGCCAAGTGCAACCCATATACTCATATTTGCTGCCAAGTTTCAACAAGATCGGGTGAAAAAACATTTGCTGAGAGTCCAGTAAACTCTTGAGTTCTGTGGATGCTCTACAAACACGTTCAAATGAAAGTCTATTTTTCTTTGCTCTGCTTAGGGGTACATAAACCGGTAACAAAGCGTAGAGAGCACAATGAGAATCCATTCAGTGAGTCAAGTTTCAAGCAGCTAGCACAAACCGTGTTTGATTTAGATTTTCAAAAGCATGTATCCCTAGAGGGGAAAATGTAGTAAAACAAAAATATTCAAAGTCGTCGTGCAAAGGAATGCTTCAACCTAGCAGAACAAAATTTGTGCAGCCAAGCGCAACTGGTATACACCTTTTTCCTACCAAGTATCAACAAGATAGGGTGACAAAATATTTGCTGAGGTTTCCGTAATCTCTGAGTTTTTTGGAAGCTCGGTGAATACTTTCCAAAGAAAGTGTGTTTTCCTTGCCTCTGCTTAGGCCTACTTCAACAGGGAACAATGCATAGAGAGTGCACTGAGAACTAGTTGAATGAGTCAAGTTACAAGCACACAGCAAAAACCGTGTTTGATTTAGAGTTCCATATGCATGTATCCCTATAGGGGAAAATGAAGTGAAACCTAAAATTTCAAAGTATTCCTGCAAACCAACTATTCAACCTAGAAGATCTAAATTTGGGCAGCGAAATGCAACCGGTATACTTATCATTCCTGTCGAGTTAACAACAAGTTAGGGTGAAAAAATATTTGCTGAGATTCCAGGAAACTCAAAGTTCTGTGCAATCACTGCAAATGCTTTCCAATGAAAGTTTCTTTCCCTGGCCTCTGCTTAGGGTTACTTCAACAGAAAACAAAGCATAGAGATCGCACTGAGAACTAGTTGAGTGAGTTTCAGTTTCAAGCAGCTAGCATAAACCGTGTTTGATTTATAAGTCCAAATGCATACGTCCCTATAAGGAAAAGTGAAGTGAAACCTAAAAATTCAAAGTGTTCCTGCAAACGAACTTTTCAACCTAGAAGAACGACATTTGGGTAGCTAAGTGCAACTGGTATACTCATCTTTCCTGACAAGGGTCATCAAGATCAGGTGAGTAAATATTTGCAGAGATTCCAGTTAACTTGGAGCTCTGTTGAGGCTCTGTAAATGCTTTCTAAGGAAAGCGTATGTTCCTCGCCTCCACTTAGGACCACTTCAACAGGGAACAAAGCACAGAGAGTACACCAGGAACTAATTGAGTGAGTCAAGCTTCAAGCAGCTGGCACAAACAGTGTTTGATTTAGAGTTCCAAATGCATGTATTCCTACAGGTTAAAATGAAGAGAAACCCCCCCCAAATGCAATGTCTTCCTGAAAGCACATGCTTCAACTTAGAAGAACGAAATTTTGGCAGGCAAATGCAACTGGTATACTCATCTTTCTTACCTAGGATCAACAAGATCAAGTGAAAAAATATTCGCTGAAATTCCAGTAAACTTGGGAGTTTTGTGGAAGCTCTGCAAACACTTACATAAGAAAGCGTATTTTCCTTGCCTCTGCTTGGGGATACTTCAGCTGGGGACAATGCCTAGAGAGTGCACTGAGAACTAATTGAGTGAGCCAAGTTTCAAACAGGTATCACAAACTGTGTTTGATTTAGCATTCCAAATGCATGTATTCACATAGGGAAAAAAGAAGTTAAACCTAAAAATTCAAAGTGTTCCTGCAAAGGAACTCTTCAACATAAGATTACGAAATTTGGGCTGCCAAGTGCAACAAATATACTCATTTTTGCTGCCAAGTTTCAACAAGATCGGGTGAAAAAACATTTGCTGAGAGTCCAGTAAACTCTTGAGTTCTGTGGATGCTCTACAAACACGTTCAAATGAAAGTCTTTTTTTCTTTGCTCTGCTTAGGGGTACATAAACCGGTAATGAAGCGTAGAGAGCACAATGAGAATTCATTCAGTGAGTCAAGTTTCAAGCAGCTAGCACAAACCGTGTTTGATTTAGATTTTCAAAAGCATGTATCACTAGAGGGGAAAATGTAGTAAAACCTAAATATTCAAAGTCGTCCTTCAAAGGAATGCTTCAACCTAGCAGAACAAAATTTGTGCAGCCAAGCGCAACTGGTATACACCTTTTTCCTACCAAGTATCAACAAGATAGGGTGACAAAATATTTGCTGAGGTTTCCATAATCTCTGAGTTTTTTGGAAGCTCGGTGAATACTTTCCAAAGAAAGTGTGTTTTCCTTGCCTCTGCTTAGGGCTACTTCAACAGGGAACAATGCATAGAGAGTGCACTGAGAACTAGTTGAATGAGTCAAGTTACAAGCACACAGCAAAAAAAGTGTTTGATTTAGAGTTCCATGTGCATGTATCCCTATAGGGGAAAATGAAGTGAAACCTAAAATTTCAAAGTATTCCTGCAAACCAACTATTCAACCTAGAAGATCTAAATTTGGGCAGCCAAATGCAACCGGTCTACTTATCTTTCCTGTCGAGTTAACAACAAGTTAGGGTGAAAAAATATTTGCTGAGATTCCAGGAAACTCAAAGTTCTGTGGAATCACTGCAAATGCTTTCCAATGAAAGTTTCTTTCCCTGGCCTCTGCTTAGGGTTACTTCAACAGAATACAAAGCATAGAGATCGCACTGAGAACTAGTTGAGTGAGTTTCAGTTTCAAGCAGCTAGCATAAACCGTGTTTGATTTATAAGTCCAAATGCATACGTCCCTATAAGGAAAAGTGAAGTGAAACCTAAAAATTCAAAGTGTTCCTGCAAACGAACTTTTCAACCTAGAAGAACAACATTTGGGTAGCTAAGTGCAACTGGTATACTCATCTTTCCTGACAAGGGTCATCAAGATCAGGTGAGTAAATATTTGCAGAGATTCCAGTTCACTTGGAGCTCTGTTGAAGCTCTGTAAATGCTTTCTAAGGAAAGCGTATGTTCCTCGCCTCCACTTAGGACCACTTCAACAGGGAACAAAGAACAGAGAGTACACCAGGAACTAATTGAGTGAGTCAAGCTTCAAGCAGCTAGCACAAACAGTGTTTGATTTAGAGTTCCAAATGCATGTATTCCTAGAGGTTAAAATGAAGAGAAACCCCCCAAATGCAATGTCTTCCTGAAAGCACATGCTTCAACTTAGAAGAACGAAATTTTGGCAGGCAAATGCAACAGGTATGCTCATTTTTCTTACCTAGGACCAACAAGATCAAGTGAAAAAATATTCGCTGAAATTCCAGTAAACTTGGGAGTTTTGTGGAAGCTCTGCAAACACTTACATAAGAAAGCGTATTTTCCTTGCCTCTGCTTGGGGATACTTCAGCGGGGGACAATGCATAGAGAGTGCACTGAGAACTAATTGAGTGAGCCAAGTTTCAACAGGTATCACAAACTGTGTTTGATTTAGCATTCCAAATGCATGTATTCACATAGGGAAAAAAGAAGTTAAACCTAAAATTTCAAAGTGTTCCTGCAAAGGAACTCTTCAACATAAGATTACGAAATTTGGGCTGCCAAGTGCAACCCATATACTCATTTTTGCTGCCAAGTATCAACAAGATCGGGTGTAAAAACATTTGCTGAGAGTCCAGTAAACTCTTGAGTTCTGTGGATGCTCTACAAACACGTTCAAATGAAAGTCTATTTTTCTTTGCTCTGCTTAGGGGTACATAAACAGGTAACAAAGCGTAGAGAGCACAATGAGAATTCATTCAGTGAGTCAAGTTTCAAGCAGCTAGCACAAACCGTGTTTGATTTAGATTTTCAAAAGCATGTATCCCTAGAGGGGAAAATGTAGTAAAACCTAAATATTCAAAGTCATCCTGCAAAGGGATGCTTCAACCTAGCAGAACAAAATTTGTGCAGCCAAGCGCAACTGGTATACACCCTTTTCCTACCAAGTATCAACAAGATAGGGTGACAAAATATTTGCTGAGGTTTCCGTAATCTCTGAGTTTTTTTGGAAGCTCGGTGAATATTTTCCAAAGAAAGTGTGTTTTCCTTGCCTCTGCTTAGGGCTACTTCAACAGGGAACAATGCATAGAGAGTGCACTGAGAACTAGTTGAATGAGTCAAGTTACAAGCACACAGCAAAAACCGTGTTTGATTTAGAGTTCCATATGCATGTATCCCTATAGGGGAAAATGAAGTGAAACCTAAAATTTCAAAGTATTCCTGCAAACCAACTATTCAACCTAGAAGATCTAAATTTGGGCAGCCAAATGCAACCGGTGTACTTATCTTTCCTGTCGAGTTAACAACAAGTTAGGGTGAAAAAATATTTGCTGAGATTCCAGGAAACTCAACGTTCTGTGGAATCACTGCAAATGCTTTCCAATGAAAGTTTCTTTCCCTGGCCTCTGCTTAGGGTTACTTCAACAGAAAACAAATCATAGAGATCGCACTGAGAACTAGTTGAGTGAGTTTCAGTTTCAAGCAGCTAGCATAAACGGTGTTTGATTTATAAGTCCAAATGCATACGTCCCTATAAGGAAAAGTGAAGTGAAACCTAAAAATTCAAAGTGTTCCTGCAAACGAACTTTTCAACCTAGAAGAACGACATTTGGGTAGCTATGTGCAACTGGTATACTCATCTTTCCTGACAAGGGTCATCAAGATCAGGTGAGTAAATATTTGCAGAGATTCCAGTTCACTTGGAGCTCTGTTGAAGCTCTGTAAATGCTTTCTAAGGAAAGCGTATGTTCCTCACCTCCACTTAGGACCACTTCAACAGGGAACAAAGCACAGAGAGTACACCAGGAACTAATTCAGTGAGTCAAGCTTCAAGCAGCTAGCACAAACAGTGTTTGATTTAGAGTTCCAAATGCATGTATTCCTATAGGTTAAAATGAAGAGAAACCCCCCAAATGCAATGTCTTCCTGAAAGCACATGCTTCAACTTAGAAGAACGAAATTTTGGCAGGCAAATGCAACTGGTATACTCATCTTTCTTACCTAGGATCAACAAGATCACGTGAAAAAATATTCGCTGAAATTCCAGTAAACTTGGGAGTTTTGTGGAAGCTCTGCAAACACTTACATAAGAAAGTGTATTTTCCTTGCCTCTGCTTGGGGATACGTCAGTGGGGGACAATGCATAGAGAGTGAACTGAGAACTAATTGAGTGAGCCAAGTTTCAAACAGGTATCACAAACTGTGTTTGATTTAGCATTCCAAATGCATGTATTCACATAGGGAAAAAAGAAATTAAACCTAAAAATTCAAAGTGTTCCTGCAAAGGAACTCTTCAACATAAGATTACGAAATTTGGGCTGCCAAGTGCAACCCATATACTCATTTTTGCTGCCAAGTTTCAACAAGATCGGGTGAAAAAACATTTGCTGAGAGTCCAGTAAACTCTTGAGTTCTGTGGATGCTCTACAAACACGTTCAAATGAATGTCTATTTTTCTTTGTTCTGCTTAGGGGTACATAAACCGGTAACAAAGTGTAGAGAGCACGATGAGAATTCATTCAGTGAGTCAAGTTTCAAGCAGCTAGCACAAACCGTGATTGATTTAGATTTTCAAAAGCATGTATCATTAGAGGGGAAAATGTAGTAAAACCTAAATATTCAAAGTCATCCGGCAAAGGAATGCTTCAACCTAGCAGAACAAAATTTGTGCAGCCAAGCGCAACTGGTATACACCTTTTTCCTACCAAGTATCAACAAGATAGGGTGACAAAATATTTGCTGAGTTTTCCATAATCTCTGAGTTTTTTGGAAGATTGGTGAATACTTTCCAAAGAAAGTGTGTTTTCCTTGCCTCTGCTTAGGGCTACTTCAACAGGGAACAATGCATAGAGAGTGCACTGAGAACTAGTTGAATGAGTCAAGTTACAAGCACACAGCAAAAACCGTGTTTGATTTAGAGTTCCATATGCATGTATCCCTATAGGGGAAAATGAAGTGAAACCTAAAATTTCAAAGTATTCCTGCAAACCAACTATTCAACCTAGAAGATCTAAATTTGGGCAGCCAAATGCAACCGGTATACTTATCTTTCCTGTCGAGTTAACAACAAGTTAGGGTGAGAAAATATTTGCTGAGATTCCAGGAAACTCAAAGTTCTGTGGAATCACTGCAAATGCTTTCCAATGAAAGTTTCTTTCCCTGGCCTCTGCTTAGGGTTACTTCAACAGAAAACAAAGCATAGAGATCGCACTGAGAACTAGTTGAGTGAGTTTCAGTTTCAAGCAGCTAGCATAAACCGTGTTTGATTTGTAAGTCCAAATGCGTATGTCCCTATAAGGAAAAGTGAAGTGAAACCTAAAAATTCAAAGTGTTCCTGCAAACGAACTTTTCAACCTAGAAGAACGACATTTGGGTAGCTAAGTGCAACTGGTATACTCATCTTTCCTGACAAGGGTCATCAAGATCAGGTGAGTAAATATTTGCAGAGATTCCAGTTCACTTGGAGCTCTGTTGAAGCTCTGTAAATGCTTTCTAAGGAAAGCGTATGTTCCTCGCCTCCACTTAGGACCACTTCAACAGGGAACAAAGCACAGAGAGTACACCAGGAACTAATTGAGTGAGTCAAGCTTCAAGCAACTAGCACAAACAGTGTTTGATTTAGAGTTCCAAATGCATGTATTCCTATAGGTTAAAATGAAGAGAAACCCCCCAAATGCAATGTCTTCCTGAAAGCACATACTTCAACATAGAAGAACGAAATTTTGGCAGGCAAATGCAACTGGTATACTCATCTTTCTTACCTAGGATCAACAAGATCAAGTGAAAAAATATTCGCTGAAATTCCAGTAAACTTGGGAGTTTTGTGGAAGCTCTGCAAACACTTACATAAGAAAGCGTATTTTCCTTGCCTCTGCTTGGGGACACTTCAGCGGTGGACAATGCATAGAGAGTGCACTGAGAACTAATTGAGTGAGCCAAGTTTCAAACAGGTATCACAAACTGTGTTTGATTTAGCATTCCAAATGCATGTATTCACATAGGGAAAAAAGAAGTTAAACCTAAAAATTCAAAGTGTTCCTGCAAAGGAACTCTTCAACATAAGATTACGAAATTTGGGCTGCCAAGTGCAACCCATATACTCATTTTTGCTGCCAAGTTTCAACAAGATCGGGTGAAAAAACATTTGCTGAGAGTCCAGTAAACTCTTGAGTTCTGTGGATGCTCTACAAACACGTTCAAATGAAAGTCTATTTTTCTTTGCTCTGCTTAGGGGTACATAAACCGGTAACGAAGCGTAGAGAGCACAATGAGAATTCATTCAGTGAGTCAAGTTTCAAGAAGCTAGCACAAACCGTGTTTGATTTAGATTTTCAAAAGCATGTATCCCTAGAGGGGAATATGTAGTAAAACCCTAATATTCAAAGTCATAATGCAAAGGAATGCTTCAACCTAGCAGAACAAAATTTGTGCAGACAAGTGCAACTGGTATACACCTTTTTCCTACCAAGTATCAACAAGATAGGGTGACAAAATATTTGCTGAGGTTTCCGTAATCTCTGAGTTTTTTGAAAGCTCGGTGAATACTTTAGAAAGAAAGTGTGTTTTCCTTGCCTCGGCTTAGGGCTACCTCAACAGGGAACAATGCATAGAGAGTGCACTGAGAACTAGTTGAATGAGTCAAGTTACAAGCACACAGCAAAAACCGTGTTTGATTTAGAGTTCCATATGCATGTATCCCTATAGGGGAAAATGAAGTGAAACCTAAAATTTCAAAGTATTCCTGCAAACCAACTATTCAACCTAGAAGATCTAAATTTGGGCAGCCAAATGCAACCGGTATACTTATCATTCCTGTCGAGTTAACAACAAGTTAGGGTGAAAAAATATTTGCTGAGATTCCAGGAAACTCAAAGTTCTGTGCAATCACTGCAAATGCTTTCCAATGAAAGTTTCTTTCCCTGGCCTCTGCTTAGGGTTACTTCAACAGAAAACAAAGCATAGAGATCGCACTGAGAACTAGTTGAGTGAGTTTCAGTTTCAAGCAGCTAGCATAAACCGTGTTTGATTTATAAGTCCAAATGCATACGTCCCTATAAGGAAAAGTGAAGTGAAACCTAAAAATTCAAAGTGTTCCTGCAAACGAACTTTTCAACCTAGAAGAACGACATTTGGGTAGCTAAGTGCAACTGGTATACTCATGTTTCCTGACAAGGGTCATCAAGATCAGGTGAGTAAATATTTGCAGAGATTCCAGTTAACTTGGAGCTCTGTTGAAGCTCTGTAAATGCTTTCTAAGGAAAGCGTATGTTCCTCGCGTCCACTTAGGACCACTTCAACAGGGAACAAAGCACAGAGAGTACACCAGGAACTAATTGAGTGAGTCAAGCTTCAAGCAGCTAGCACAAACAGTGTTTGATTTAGAGTTCCAAATGCATGTATTCCTATAGGTTAAAATGAAGAGAAACCCCCCCCCCCAAATGCAATGTCTTCCTGAAAGCACATGCTTCAACTTAGAAGAACGAAATTTTGGCAGGCAAATGCAACTGGTATATTCATCTTTCTTACTTAGGATCAACAAGATCAAGTGAAAAAATATTCGCTGAAATTCCAGTAAACTTGGGAGTTTTGTGGAAGCTCTGCAAACACTTACAAAAGAAAGCGTATTTTCCTTGCCTCTGCTTTGGGATACTTCAGCGGGGGACAATGCATAGAGAGTGCACTGAGAACTAATTGAGTGAGCCAAGTTTCAAACAGGTATCACAAACTGTGTTTGATTTAGCATTCCAAATGCATGTATTCACATAGGGAAAAAAGAAGTTAAACCTAAAATTTCAAAGTGTTCCTGCAAAGGAACTCTTCAACATAAGATTACGAAATTTGGGCTGCCAAGTGCAACCCATATACTCATTTTTGCTGCCAAGTTTCAACAAGATCGGGTGAAAAAACATTTCCTGAGAGTCCAGTAAACTCTTGAGTTCTGTGGATGCTCTACAAACACGTTCAAATGAAAGTCTATTTTTCTTTGCTCAGCTTAGGTGTACATAAACTGGTAACGAAGCGTAGAGAGCACAATGAGAATTCATTCAGAGAGTCAAGTGTCAAGCAGCTAGCACAAACCGTGTTTGATTTAGATTTTCAAAAGCATGTATCCCTAGATGCTAAAATGTAGTAAAACCTAAATATTCAAAGTCATCCTGCAAAGGAATGCTTCAACCTAGCAGAACAAAATTTGTGCAGCCAAGCGCAACTGGTATATAACTTTTTCCTACCAAGTATCAACAAGATAGGGTGACAAAATATTTGCTGAGGTTTCCGTAATCTCTGAGTTTTTTGGAAGCTCGGTGAATACTTTCCAAAGAAAGTGTGTTTTCCTTGCCTCTGCTTAGGGCTACTTCAACAGGGAACAATGCATAGAGAGTGCACTGAGAACTAGTTGAATGAGTCAAGTTACAAGCACACAGCAAAAACCGTGTTTGATTTAGAGTTCCATGTGCATGTATCCCTATAGGGGAAAATGAAGTGAAACCTAAAATTTCAAAGTATTCCTGCAAACCAACTATTCAACCTAGAAGATCAAATTTGGGTAGCCAAATGCAACCGGTATACTTATCTTTCCTGTCGAGTTAACAACAAGTTAGGGTGAAAAAATATTTGCTGAGATTCCAGAAAACTCAAAGTTCTGTGCAATCACTGCAAATGCTTTCCAATGAAAGTTTCTTTCCCTGGCCTCTGCTTAGGGTTACTTCAACAGAAAACAAAGCATAGAGATCACACTGAGAACTAGTTGAGTGAGTTTCAGTTTCAAGCAGCTAGCATAAACCGTGTTTGATTTATAAGTCCAAATGCATACTTCCCTATAAGGAAAATTGAAGTGAAACCTAAAAATTCAAAGTGTTCCTGCAAACGAACTTTTCAACCTAGAAGAACGACATTTGGGTAGCTAAGTGCAACTGGTATACTCATCTTTCCTGACAAGGGTCATCAAGATCAGGTGAGTAAATATTTGCAGAGATTCCAGTTCACTTGGAGCTCTGTTGAAGCTCTGTAAATGCTTTCTAAGGAAAGCGTATGTTCCTCGCCTCCACTTAGGACCACTTCAACAGGGAACAAAGCACAGAGAGTACACCAGGAACTAATTGAGTGAGTCAAGCTTCAAGCAGCTAGCACAAACAGTGTTTGATTTAGAGTTCCAAATGCATGTATTCCTATAGGTTAAAATGAAGAGAAACCCCCCAAATGCAATGTCTTCCTGAAAGCACATGCTTCAACTTAGGAGAACAAAATTTTGGCAGGCAAATGCAACTGGTATACTCATCTTTCTTACCTAGGATCAACAAGATCAAGTGAAAAAATATTCGCTGAAATTCCAGTAAACTTGGGAGTTTTGTGGAAGCTCTGCAAACACTTACATAAGAAAGCGTATTTTCCTTGCCTCTGCTTGGGGATACTTCAGCGGGGGACAATGCATAGAGAGTGCACTGAGAACTAATTGAGTGAGCCAAGTTTCAAACAGGTATCACAAACTGTGTTTGATTTAGCATTCCAAATGCATGTATTCACATAGGGAAAAAAGAAGTTAAACCTAAAAATTCAAAGTGTTCCTGCAAAGGAACTCTTCAACATAAGATTACGAAATTTGGGCTGCCAAGTGCAACCCATATACTCATTTTTGCTGCCAAGTTTCAACAAGATCGGGTGAAAAAACATTTGCTGAGAGTCCAGTAAACTCTTGAGTTCTGTGGATGCTCTACAAACACGTTCAAATGAAAGTCCATTTTTCTTTGCTCTGCTTAGGGGTACATAAACCGGTAACGAAGCGTAGAGAGCACAATGAGAATTCATTCAGTGAGTCAAGTTTCAAGCAGCTAGCACAAACCGTGTTTGATTTAGATTTTCAAAAGCATGTATCCCTAGAGGGGAAAATGTAGTAAAACCTAAATATTCAAAGTCATCCTGCAAAGGAATGCTTCAACCTAGCAGAACAAAATTTGTGCAGCCAAGCGCAACTGGTATACACCTTTTTCCTACCAAGTATCAACAAGATAGGGTGACAAAATATTTGCTGAGGTTTCCGTAATCTCTGAGTTTTTTGGAAGCTCGGTGAATACTTTCCAAAGAAAGTGTGTTTTCCTTGCCTCTGCTTAGGGCTACTTCAACAGGGAACAATGCATAGAGAGTGCACTGAGAACTAGTTGCATGAGTCAAGTTACAAGCACACAGCAAAAACCGTGTTTGATTTAGAGTTCCATATGCATGTATCCCTATAGGGGAAAATGAAGTGAAACCTAAAATTTCAAAGTATTCCTGCAAACCAACTGTTCATCCTAGAAGATCTAAATTTGGGCAGCCAAATGCAACCGGTCTACTTATCTTTCCTGTCGAGTTAACAACAAGTTAGGGTGAGAAAATATTTGCTGAGATTCCAGGAAACTCAAAGTTCTGTGGAATCACTGCAAATGCTTTCCAATGAAAGTTTCTTTCCCTGGCCTCTGCTTAGGGTTACTTCAACAGAAAACAAAGCATGGAGATCGCACTGAGAACTAGTTGAGTGAGTTTCAGTTTCAAGCAGCTAGCATAAACCGTGTTTGATTTATAAGTCCAAATGCATACGTCCCTATAAGGAAAAGTGAAGTGAAACCTAAAAATTCAAAGTGTTCCTGCAAACGAACTTTTCAACCTAGAAGAACGACATTTGGGTAGCTAAGTGCAACTGGTATACTCATCTTTCCTGACAAGTGTCATCAAGATCAGGTGAGTAAATATTTGCAGAGATTCCAGTTCACTTGGAGCTCTGTTGAAGCTCTGTAAATGCTTTCTAAGGAAAGCGTATGTTCCTCGCCTCCACTTAGGACCACTTCAACAGGGAACAAAGCACAGAGAGTACACCAGGAACTAATTGAGTGAGTCAAGCTTCAAGCAGCTAGCACAAACAGTGTTTGATTTAGAGTTCCAAATGCATGTATTCCTATAGGTTAAAATGAAGAGAAACCCCCCAAATGCAATGTCTTCCTGAAAGCACATGCTTCAACTTAGAAGAACGAAATTTTGGCAGGCAAATGCAACTGGTATACTCATCTTTCTTACCTAGGATCAACAAGATCAAGTGAAAAAATATTCGCTGAAATTCCAGTAAACTTGGGAGTTTTGTGGAATCTCTGCAAACACTTACAAAAGAAAGCGTATTTTCCTTGCCTCTGCTTGGGGATACTTCAGCGGGGGACAATGCATAGAGAGTGCACTGAGAACTAATTGAGTGAGCCAAGTTTCAAACAGGTATCACAAACTGTGTTTGATTTAGCATTCCAAAAGCATGTATTCACATAGGGAAAAAAGAAGTTAAACCTAAAAATTAAAAGTGTTCCTGTAAAGGAACTCTTCAACATAAGATTACGAAATTTGGGCTGCCAAGTGCAACCCATATACTCATTTTTGCTGCCAAGTTTCAACAAGATCGGGTGAAAAAACATTTGCTGAGAGTCCAGTAAACTCTTGAGTTCTGTGGATGCTCTACAAACACGTTCAAATGAAAGTCTATTTTTCTTTGCTCTGCTTAGGGGTACATAAAGCGGTAACGAAGCGTAGAGAGCACAATGAGAATTCATTCAGTGAGTCAAGTTTCAAGCAGCTAGCACAAACCGTGTTTGATTTAGATTTTCAAAAGCATGTATCCCTAGAGGGGAAAATTTAGTAAAACCTAAATATTCAAAGTCATCCTGCAAAGGAATGCTTCAACCTAGCAGAACAAAATTTGTGCAGCCAAGTGCAACTGGTATACACCTTTTTCCTACCAAGTATCAACAAGATAGGGTGTCAAAATATTTGCTGAGGTTTCCGTAATCTCTGAGATTTTTGGAAGCTCGGTGAATACTTTCCAAAGAAAGTGTGTTTTCCTTGCCTCTGCTTAGGGCTACTTCAACAGGGAACAATGCATAGAGAGTGCACTGAGAACTAGTTGAATGAGTCAAGTTACAAGCACACAGCAAAAACCGTGTTTGATTTAGAGTTCCATATGCATGTATCCCTATAGGGGAAAATGAAGTGAAACCTAAAATTTCAAAGTATTCCTGCAAACCAACTATTCAACCTAGAAGATCTAAATTTGGGCAGCCAAATGCAACCGGTATACTTATCTTTCCTGTCGAGTTAACAACAAGTTAGGGTGAGAAAATATTTGCTGAGATTCCAGGAAACTCAAAGTTCTGTGGAATCACTGCAAATGCTTTCCAATGAAAGTTTCTTTCCCTGGCCTCTGCTTAGGGTTACTTCAACAGAAAACAAAGCATAGAGATCACACTGAGAACTAGTTGAGTGAGTTTCAGTTTCAAGCAGCTAGCATAAACCGTGTTTGATTTATAAGTCCAAATGCATACGTCCCTATAAGGAAAAGTGAAGTGAAACCTAAAAATTCAAAGTGTTCCTGCAAACGAACTTTTCAACCTAGAAGAACGACATTTGGGTAGCTAAGTGCAACTGGTATACTCATCTTTCCTGACAAGTGTCATCAAGATCAGGTGAGTAAATATTTGCAGAGATTCCAGTTCACTTGGAGCTCTGTTGAAGCTCTGTAAATGCTTTCTAAGGAAAGCGTATGTTCCTCGCCTCCACTTAGGACCACTTCAACAGGGAACAAAGCACAGAGAGTACACCAGGAACTAATTGAGTGAGTCAAGCTTCAAGCAGCTAGCACAAACAGTGTTTGATTTAGAGTTCCAAATGCATGTATTCCTATAGGTTAAAATGAAGAGAAACCCCCCAAATGCAATGTCTTCCTGAAAGCACATGCTTCAACTTAGAAGAACGAAATTTTGGCAGGCAAATGCAACTGGTATACTCATCTTTCTTACCTAGGATCAACAAGATCAAGTGAAAAAATATTCGCTGAAATTCCAGTAAACTTGGGAGTTTTGTGGAATCTCTGCAAACACTTACAAAAGAAAGCGTATTTTCCTTGCCTCTGCTTGGGGATACTTCAGCGGGGGACAATGCATAGAGAGTGCACTGAGAACTAATTGAGTGAGCCAAGTTTCAAACAGGTATCACAAACTGTGTTTGATTTAGCATTCCAAAAGCATGTATTCACATAGGGAAAAAAGAAGTTAAACCTAAAAATTAAAAGTGTTCCTGTAAAGGAACTCTTCAACATAAGATTACGAAATTTGGGCTGCCAAGTGCAACCCATATACTCATTTTTGCTGCCAAGTTTCAACAAGATCGGGTGAAAAAACATTTGCTGAGAGTCCAGTAAACTCTTGAGTTCTGTGGATGCTCTACAAACACGTTCAAATGAAAGTCTATTTTTCTTTGCTCTGCTTAGGGGTACATAAAGCGGTAACGAAGCGTAGAGAGCACAATGAGAATTCATTCAGTGAGTCAAGTTTCAAGCAGCTAGCACAAACCGTGTTTGATTTAGATTTTCAAAAGCATGTATCCCTAGAGGGGAAAATTTAGTAAAACCTAAATATTCAAAGTCATCCTGCAAAGGAATGCTTCAACCTAGCAGAACAAAATTTGTGCAGCCAAGTGCAACTGGTATACACCTTTTTCCTACCAAGTATCAACAAGATAGGGTGTCAAAATATTTGCTGAGGTTTCCGTAATCTCTGAGATTTTTGGAAGCTCGGTGAATACTTTCCAAAGAAAGTGTGTTTTCCTTGCCTCTGCTTAGGGCTACTTCAACAGGGAACAATGCATAGAGAGTGCACTGAGAACTAGTTGAATGAGTCAAGTTACAAGCACACAGCAAAAACCGTGTTTGATTTAGAGTTCCATATGCATGTATCCCTATAGGGGAAAATGAAGTGAAACCTAAAATTTCAAAGTATTCCTGCAAACCAACTATTCAACCTAGAAGATCTAAATTTGGGCAGCCAAATGCAACCGGTATACTTATCTTTCCTGTCGAGTTAACAACAAGTTAGGGTGAGAAAATATTTGCTGAGATTCCAGGAAACTCAAAGTTCTGTGGAATCACTGCAAATGCTTTCCAATGAAAGTTTCTTTCCCTGGCCTCTGCTTAGGGTTACTTCAACAGAAAACAAAGCATAGAGATCACACTGAGAACTAGTTGAGTGAGTTTCAGTTTCAAGCAGCTAGCATAAACCGTGTTTGATTTATAAGTCCAAATGCATACGTCCCTATAAGGAAAAGTGAAGTGAAACCTAAAAATTCAAAGTGTTCCTGCAAACGAACTTTTCAACCTAGAAGAACGACATTTGGGTAGCTAAGTGCAACTGGTATACTCATCTTTCCTGACAAGGGTCATCAAGATCAGGTGAGTAAATATTTGCAGAGATTCCAGTTCACTTGGAGCTCTGTTGAAGCTCTGTAAATGCTTTCTAAAGAAAGCGTATGTTCCTCGCCTCCACTTAGGACCACTTCAACAGGGAACAAAGCACAGAGAGTACACCAGGAACTAATTGAGTGAGTCAAGCTTCAAGCAGCTAGCACAAACAGTGTTTGATTTAGAGTTCCAAATGCATGTATTCCTATAGGTTAAAATGAAGAGAAACCCCCCAAATGCAATGTCTTCCTGAAAGCACATGCTTCAACTTAGAAGAACAAAATTTTGGCAGGCAAATGCAACTGGTATACTCATCTTTCTTACCTAGGATCAACAAGATCAAGTGAAAAAATATTCGCTGAAATTCCAGTAAACTTGGGAGTTTTGTGGAAGCTCTGCAAACACTTACATAAGAAAGCGTATTTTCCTTGCCTCTGCTTGGGGATACTTCAGCGGGGGACAATGCATAGAGAGTGCACTGAGAACTAATTGAGTGAGCCAAGTTTCAAACAGGTATCACAAACTGTGTTTGATTTAGCATTCCAAAAGCATGTATTCACATAGGGAAAAAAGAAGTTAAACCTAAAAATTAAAAGTGTTCCTGTAAAGGAACTCTTCAACATAAGATTACGAAATTTGGGCTGCCAAGTGCAACCCATATACTCATTTTTGCTGCCAAGTTTCAACAAGATCGGGTGAAAAAACATTTGCTGAGAGTCCAGTAAACTCTTGAGTTCTGTGGATGCTCTACAAACACGTTCAAATGAAAGTCTATTTTTCTTTGCTCTGCTTAGGGGTACATAAACCGGTAACGAAGCGTAGAGAGCACAATGAGAATTCATTCACTGAGTCAAGTTTCAAGCAGCTAGCACAAACCGTGTTTGATTTAGATTTTCAAAAGCATGTATCCCTAGAGGGGAAAATGTAGTAAAACCTAAATATTCAAAGTCATCCTGCAAAGGAATGCTTCAACCTAGCAGAACAAAATTTGTGCAGCCAAGTGCAACTGGTATACACCTTTTTCCTACCAAGTATCAACAAGATAGGGTGTCAAAATATTTGCTGAGGTTTCCGTAATCTCTGAGATTTTTGGAAGCTCGGTGAATACTTTCCAAAGAAAGTGTGTTTTCCTTGCCTCTGCTTAGGGCTACTTCAACAGGGAACAATGCATAGAGAGTGCACTGAGAACTAGTTGAATGAGTCAAGTTACAAGCACACAGCAAAAACCGTGTTTGATTTAGAGTTCCATATGCATGTATCCCTATAGGGGAAAATGAAGTGAAACCTAAAATTTCAAAGTATTCCTGCAAACCAACTATTCAACCTAGAAGATCTAAATTTGGGCAGCCAAATGCAACCGGTATACTTATCTTTCCTGTCGAGTTAACAACAAGTTAGGGTGAGAAAATATTTGCTGAGATTCCAGGAAACTCAAAGTTCTGTGGAATCACTGCAAATGCTTTCCAATGAAAGTTTCTTTAACTGGCCTCTGCTTAGGGTTACTTCAACAGAAAACAAAGCATAGAGATCGCACTGAGAACTAGTTGAGTGAGTTTCAGTTTCAAGCAGCTAGCATAAACCGTGTTTGATTTATAAGTCCAAATGCATACGTCCCTATAAGGAAAAGTGAAGTGAAACCTAAAAATTCAAAGTGTTCCTGCAAACGAACTTTTCAACCTAGAAGAACGACAATTGGGTAGCTAAGTGCAACTGGTATACTCATCTTTCCTGACAAGTGTCATCAAGATCAGGTGAGTAAATATTTGCAGAGATTCCAGTTCACTTGGAGCTCTGTTGAAGCTCTGTAAATGCTTTCTAAGGAAAGCGTATGTTCCTCGCCTCCACTTAGGACCACTTCAACAGGGAACAAAGCACAGAGAGTACACCAGGAACTAATTGAGTGAGTCAAGCTTCAAGCAGCTAGCACAAACAGTGTTTGATTTAGAGTTCCAAATGAATGTATTCCTATAGGTGAAAATGAAGAGAAACCCCCCAAATGCAATGTCTTCCTGAAAGCACATGCTTCAACTTAGAAGAACGAAATTTTGGCAGGCAAATGCAACTGGTATACTCATCTTTCTTACCTAGGATCAACAAGATCAAGTGAAAAAATATTCGCTGAAATTCCAGTAAACTTGGGAGTTTTGTGGAAGCTCTGCAAACACTTACATAAGAAAGCGTATTTTCCTTGCCTCTGCTTGGGGATACTTCAGCGGGGGACAATGCCTAGAAAGTGCACTGAGAACTAATTGAGTGAGCCAAGTTTCAAACAGGTATCACAAACTGTGTTTGATTTAGCATTCCAAATGCATGTATTCACCTAGGGAAAAAAGAAGTTAAACCTAAAAATTCAAAGTGTTCCTGCAAAGGAACTCTTCAACATAAGATTACGAAATTTGGGCTGCCAAGTGCAACCCATATACTCATTTTTGCTGCCAAGTTTCAACAAGATCGGGTAAAAAACATTTGCTGAGAGTCCAGTAAACTCTTGAGTTCTGTGGATGCTCTACAAACACGTTCAAATGAAAGTCTATTTTTCTTTGCTCTGCTTAGGGGTACATAAACCGGTAACGAAGCGTAGAGAGCACAATGAGAATTCATTCAGTGAGTCAAGTTTCAAGCAGCTAGCACAAACCGTGTTTGATTTAGATTTTCAAAAGCATGTATCCCTAGAAGGGAAAATGTAGTAAAACCTAAATATTCAAAGTCGTCCTGCAAAGGAATGCTTCAACCTAGCAGAACAAAATTTGTGCAGCCAAGCGCAACTGGTATACACCTTTTTCCTACCAAGTATCAACAAGATAGGGTGACAAAATATTTCCTGAGGTTTCCGTAATCTCTGAGTTTTTTGGAAGCTCGGTGAATACTTTCCAAAGAAAGTGTGTTTTCCTTGCCTCTGCTTAGGGCTACTTCAACAGGGAACAATGCATAGAGAGTGCACTGAGAACTAGTTGAATGAGTCAAGTTACAAGCACACAGCAAAAACCGTGTTTGATTTAGAGTTCCATATGCATGTATCCCTATAGGGGAAAATGAAGTGAAACCTAAAATTTCAAAGTATTCCTGCAAACCAACTATTCAACCTAGAAGATCTAAATTTGGGCAGCCAAATGCAACCGGTCTACTTATCTTTCCTGTCGAGTTAACAACAAGTTAGGGTGAAAAAATATTTGCTGAGATTCCAGGAAACTCAAAGTTCTGTGCAATCACTGCAAATGCTTTCCAATGAAAGTTTCTTTCCCTGACCTCTGCTTAGGGTTACTTCAACAGAAAACAAAGCATAGAGATCGCACTGAGAACCAGTTGAGTGAGTTTCAGTTTCAAGCAGCTAGCATAAACCGTGTTTGATTTATAAGTCCAAATGCATACGTCCCTATAAGGAAAAGTGAAGTGAAAAATAAAAATTCAAAGTGTTCCTGCAAACGAACTTTTCAACCTAGAAGAACGACATTTGGGTAGCTAAGTGCAACTGGTATACTCATCTTTCCTGACAAGGGTCATCAAGATCAGGTGAGTAAATATTTGCAGAGATTCCAGTTCACTTGGAGCTCTGTTGAAGCTCTGTAAATGCTTTCTAAGGAAAGCGTATGTTCCTCGCCTCCACTTAGGACCACTTCAACAGGGAACAAAGTACAGAGAGTACACCAGGAACTAATTGAGTGAGTCAAGCTTCAAGCAGCTAGCACAAACAGTGTTTGATTTAGAGTTCCAAATGAATGTATTCCTATAGGTGAAAATGAAGAGAAACCCCCCAAATGCAATGTCTTCCTGAAAGCACATGCTTCAACTTAGAAGAACGAAATTTTGGCAGGCAAATGCAACTGGTATACTCATCTTTCTTACCTAGGATCAACAAGATCAAGTGAAAAAATATTCGCTGAAATTCCAGTAAACTTGGGAGTTTTGTGGAAGCTCTGCAAACACTTACATAAGAAAGCGTATTTTCCTTGCCTCTGCTTGGGGATACTTCAGCGGGGGACAATGCCTAGAAAGTGCACTGAGAACTAATTGAGTGAGCCAAGTTTCAAACAGGTATCACAAACTGTGTTTGATTTAGCATTCCAAATGCATGTATTCACATAGGGAAAAAAGAAGTTAAACCTAAAAATTCAAAGTGTTCCTGCAAAGGAACTCTTCAACATAAGATTACGAAATTTGGGCTGCCAAGTGCAACCCATATACTCATTTTTGCTGCCAAGTTTCAACAAGATCGGGTAAAAAACATTTGCTGAGAGTCCAGTAAACTCTTGAGTTCTGTGGATGCTCTACAAACACGTTCAAATGAAAGTCTATTTTTCTTTGCTCTGCTTAGGGGTACATAAACCGGTAACGAAGCGTAGAGAGCACAATGAGAATTCATTCAGTGAGTCAAGTTTCAAGCAGCTAGCACAAACCGTGTTTGATTTAGATTTTCAAAAGCATGTATCCCTAGAAGGGAAAATGTAGTAAAACCTAAATATTCAAAGTCGTCCTGCAAAGGAATGCTTCAACCTAGCAGAACAAAATTTGTGCAGCCAAGCGCAACTGGTATACACCTTTTTCCTACCAAGTATCAACAAGATAGGGTGACAAAATATTTCCTGAGGTTTCCGTAATCTCTGAGTTTTTTGGAAGCTCGGTGAATACTTTCCAAAGAAAGTGTGTTTTCCTTGCCTCTGCTTAGGGCTACTTCAACAGGGAACAATGCATAGAGAGTGCACTGAGAACTAGTTGAATGAGTCAAGTTACAAGCACACAGCAAAAACCGTGTTTGATTTAGAGTTCCATATGCATGTATCCCTATAGGGGAAAATGAAGTGAAACCTAAAATTTCAAAGTATTCCTGCAAACCAACTATTCAACCTAGAAGATCTAAATTTGGGCAGCCAAATGCAACCGGTCTACTTATCTTTCCTGTCGAGTTAACAACAAGTTAGGGTGAAAAAATATTTGCTGAGATTCCAGGAAACTCAAAGTTCTGTGCAATCACTGCAAATGCTTTCCAATGAAAGTTTCTTTCCCTGACCTCTGCTTAGGGTTACTTCAACAGAAAACAAAGCATAGAGATCGCACTGAGAACCAGTTGAGTGAGTTTCAGTTTCAAGCAGCTAGCATAAACCGTGTTTGATTTATAAGTCCAAATGCATACGTCCCTATAAGGAAAAGTGAAGTGAAAAATAAAAATTCAAAGTGTTCCTGCAAACGAACTTTTCAACCTAGAAGAACGACATTTGGGTAGCTAAGTGCAACTGGTATACTCATCTTTCCTGACAAGGGTCATCAAGATCAGGTGAGTAAATATTTGCAGAGATTCCAGTTCACTTGGAGCTCTGTTGAAGCTCTGAAAATGCTTTCTAAGGAAAGCGTATGTTCCTCGCCTCCACTTAGGACCACTTCAACAGGGAACAAAGTACAGAGAGTACACCAGGAACTAATTGAGTGAGTCAAGCTTCAAGCAGCTAGCACAAACAGTGTTTGATTTAGAGTTCCAAATGAATGTATTCCTATAGGTGAAAATGAAGAGAAACCCCCCAAATGCAATGTCTTCCTGAAAGCACATGCTTCAACTTAGAAGAACGAAATTTTGGCAGGCAAATGCAACTGGTATACTCATCTTTCTTACCTAGGATCAACAAGATCAAGTGAAAAAATATTCGCTGAAATTCCAGTAAACTTGGGAGTTTTGTGGAAGCTCTGCAAACACTTACATAAGAAAGCGTATTTTCCTTGCCTCTGCTTGGGGATACTTCAGCGGGGGACAATGCATAGAGAGTGCACTGAGAACTAATTGAGTGAGCCAAGTTTCAAACAGGTATCACAAACTGTGTTTGATTTAGCATTCCAAATGCATGTATTCACATAGGGAAAAAAGAAGTTAAACCTAAAAATTCAAAGTGTTCCTGCAAAGGAACTCTTCAACATAAGATTACGAAATTTGGGCTGCCAAGTGCAACCCATATACTCATTTTTGCTGCCAAGTTTCAACAAGATCGGGTGAAAAAACATTTGCTGAGAGTCCAGTAAACTCTTGAGTTCTGTGGATGCTCTACAAACACGTTCAAATGAAAGTCTATTTTTCTTTGCTCTGCTTAGGGGTACATAAACCGGTAACGAAGCGTAGAGAGCACAATGAGAATTCATTCAGTGAGTCAAGTTTCAAGCAGCTAGCACAAACCGTGTTTGATTTAGATTTTCAAAAGCATGTATCCCTAGAGGGGAAAATGTAGTAAAACCTAAATATTCAAAGTCGTCCTGCAAAGGAATGCTTCAACCTAGCAGAACAAAATTTGTGCAGCCAAGCGCAACTGGTATACACCTTTTTCCTACCAAGTATCAACAAGATAGGGTGACAAAATATTTGCTGAGGTTTCCGTAATCTCTGAGTTATTTGGAAGCTCGGTGAATACTTTCCAAAGAAAGTTTGTTTTCCTTGCCTCTGCTTAGGGCTACTTCAACAGGGAACAATGCATAGAGAGTGCACTGAGATCTAGTTGAATGAGTCAAGTTACAAGCACACAGCAAAAACCGTGTTTGATTTAGAGTTCCATATGCATGTATCCCTATAGGGAAAATGAAGTGAAACCTAAAATTTCAAAGTATTCCTGCAAACCAACTATTCAACCTAGAAGATCTAAATTTGGGCAGCCAAATGCAACCGGTATACTTATCTTTCCTGTTGAGTTAACAACAAGTTAGGGTGAAAAAATATTTGCTGAGATTCCAGGAAACTCAAAGTTCTGTGCAATCACTGCAAATGCTTTCCAATGAAAGTTTCTTTCCCTGGCCTCTGCTTAGGGTTACTTCAACAGAAAACAAAGCATAGAGATCGCACTGAGAACTAGTTGAGTGAGTTTCAGTTTCAAGCAGCTAGCATAAACCGTGTTTGATTTATAAGTCCAAATGCATACGTCCCTATAAGGAAAAGTGAAGTGAAACCTAAAAATTCAAAGTGTTCCTGCAAACGAACTTTTCAACCTAGAAGAACGACATTTGGGTAGCTAAGTGCAACTGGTATACTCATCTTTCCTGACAAGGGTCATCAAGATCAGGTGAGTAAATATTTGCAGAGATTCCAGTTCACTTGGAGCTCTGTTGAAGCTCTGTAAATGCTTTCTAAGGAAAGCGTATGTTCCTCGCCTCCACTTAGGACCACTTCAACAGGGAACAAAGCACAGAGAGTACACCAGGAACTAATTGAGTGAGTCAAGCTTCAAGCAGCTAGCACAAACAGTGTTTGATTTAGAGTTCCAAATGCATGTATTCCTATAGGTTAAAATGAAGAGAAACCCCCCAAATGCAATGTCTTCCTGAAAGCACATGCTTCAACTTAGAAGAACGAAATTTTGGCAGGCAAATGCAACTGGTATACTCATCTTTCTTACCTAGGATCAACAAGATCAAGTGAAAAAATATTCGCTGAAATTCCAGTAAACTTGGGAGTTTTGTGGAAGCTCTGCAAACACTTACATAAGAAAGCGTATTTTCCTTGCCTCTGCTTGGGGATACTTCAGCGGGGGACAATGCCTAGAGAGTGCACTGAGAACTAATTGAGTGAGCCAAGTTTCAAACAGGTATCACAAACTGTGTTTGATTTAGCATTCCAAATGCATGTATTCACATAGGGAAAAAAGAAGTTAAACCTAACAATTCAAAGTGTTCCTGCAAAGGAACTCTTCAACATAAGATTACGAAATTTGGGCTGCCAAGTGCAACTCATATACTCATTTTTGCTGCCAAGTTTCAACAAGATCGGGTGAAAAAACACTTGCTGAGAGTCCAGTAAACTCTTGAGTTCTGTGGATGCTCTACAAACACGTTCAAATGAAAGTCTATTTTTCTTTGCTCTGCTTAGGGGTACATAAACCGGTAACGAAGCGTAGAGAGCACAATGAGAATTCATTCAGTGAGTCAAGTTTCAAGCAGCTGGCACAAACCCTGTTTGATTTAGATTTTCAAAAGCATGTATCCCTAGAGGGGAAAATGTAGTAAAACCTAAATATTCAAAGTCGTCCTGCAAAGGAATGCTTCAACCTAGCAGAACAAAATTTGTGCAGCCAAGCGCAACTGGTATACACCTTTTTCCTACCAAGTATCAACAAGATAGGGTGACAAAATATTTGCTGATTTTTCCGTAATCTCTGAGTTTTTTGGAAGCTCGGTGAATACTTTCCAAAGAAAGTGTGTTTTCCTTGCCTCTGCTTAGGGCTACTTCAACAGGGAACAATGCATAGAGAGTGCACTGAGAACTAGTTGAATGAGTCAAGTTACAATCACACAGCAAAAACCGTGTTTGATTTAGAGTTCCATATGCATGTATCCCTATAGGGGAAAATGAAGTGAAAACTAAAATTTCAAAGTATTCCTGCAAACCAACTATTCAACTAGAAGATCTAAATTTGGGCAGCCAAATGCAACCGGTATACTTATCTTTCCTGTTGAGTTAACAACAAGTTAGGGTGAAAAAATATTTGCTGAGATTCCAGGAAACTCAAAGTTCTGTGCAATCACTGCAAATGCTTTCCAATGAAAGTTTCTTTCCCTGGCCTCTGCTTAGGGTTACTTCAACAGAAAACAAAGCATAGAGATCGCACTGAGAACTAGTTGAGTGAGTTTCAGTTTCAAGCAGCTAGCATAAACCGTGTTTGATTTATAAGTCCAAATGCATACGTCCCTATAAGGAAAAGTGAAGTGAAACCTAAAAATTCAAAGTGTTCCTGCAAACGAACTTTTCAACCTAGAAGAACGACATTTGGGTAGCTAAGTGCAACTGGTATACTCATCTTTCCTGACAAGGGTCATCAAGATCAGGTGAGTAAATATTTGCAGAGATTCCAGTTCACTTGGAGCTCTGTTGAAGCTCTGTAAATGCTTTCTAAGGAAAGCGTATGTTCCTCGCGTCCACTTAGGACCACTTCAACAGGGAACAAAGCACAGAGAGTACACCAGGAACTAATTGAGTGAGTCAAGCTTCAAGCAGCTAGCACAAACAGTGTTTGATTTAGAGTTCCAAATGCATGTATTCCTATAGGTTAAAATGAAGAGAAAACCCCCCCCAAATGCAATGTCTTCCTGAAAGCACATGCTTCAACTTAGAAGAACGAAATTTTGGCAGGCAAATGCAACTGGTATACTCATCTTTCTTACTTAGGATCAACAAGATCAAGTGAAAAAATATTCGCTGAAATTCCAGTAAACTTGGGAGTTTTGTGGAAGCTCTGCAAACACTTACATAAGAAAGCGTATTTTCCTTGCCTCTTCTTGGGGATACTTCTGCGGGGGACAATGCATAGAGAGTGCACTGAGAACAAATTGAGTGAGCCAAGTTTCAAACAGGTATCACAAACTGTGTTTGATTTAGCATTCCAAATGCATGTATTCACATAGGGAAAAAAGAAGTTAAACCTAAAAATTCAAAGTGTTCCTGCAAAGGAACTCTTCAACATAAGATTACGAAATTTGGGCTGCCAAGTGCAACCCATATACTCATTTTTGCTGCCAAGTTTCAACAAGATCGGGTGAAAAAACATTTGCTGAGAGTCCAGTAAACTCTTGAGTTCTGTGGATGCTCTACAAACACGTTCAAATGAAAGTCTATTTTTCTTTGCTCTGCTTAGGGGTACATAAACCGGTAACGAAGCGTAGAGAGCACAATGAGAATTCATTCAGTGAGTCAAGTTTCAAGCAGCTAGCACAAACCCTGTTTGATTTAGATTTTCAAAAGCATGTATCCCTAGAGGGGAAAATGTAGTAAAACCTAAATATTCAAAGTCGTCCTGCAAAGGAATGCTTCAACCTAGCAGAACAAAATTTGTGCAGCCAAGAGCAACTGGTATACACCTTTTTCCTACCAAGTATCAACAAGATAGGGTGACAAAATATTTGCTGAGGTTTCCGTAATCTCTGAGTTTTTTGGAAGCTCGGTGAATACTTTCCAAAGAAAGTGTGTTTTCCTTGCCTCTGCTTACGGCTATTTCAACAGGGAACAATGCATAGAGAGTGCACTGAGAACTAGTTGAATGAGTCAAGTTACAAGCACACAGCAAAAACCGTGTTTGATTTAGAGTTCCATGTGCATGTATCCCTATAGGGGAAAATGAAGTGAAACCTAAAATTTCAAAGTATTCCTGCAAACCAACTATTCAACCTAGAAGATCTAAATTTGGGCAGCCAAATGCAACCGGTCTACTTATCTTTCCTGTCGAGTTAACAACAAGTTAGGGTGAAAAAATATTTGCTGAGATTCCAGGAAACTCAAAGTTCTGTGGAATCACTGCAAATGCTTTCCAATGAAAGTTTCTTTCCCTGGCCTCTGCTTAGGGTTACTTCAACAGAAAACAAAGCATAGAGATCGCACTGAGAACTAGTTGAGTGAGTTTCAGTTTCAAGCAGCTAGCATAAACCGTGTTTGATTTATAAGTCCAAATGCATACGTCCCTATAAGGAAAAGTGAAGTGAAACCTAAAAATTCAAAGTGTTCCTGCAAACGAACTTTTCAACCTAGAAGAACGACATTTGGGTAGCTAAGTGCAACTGGTATACTCATCTTTCCTGACAAGGGTCATCAAGATCAGGTGAGTAAATATTTGCAGAGATTCCAGTTCACTTGGAGCTCTGTTGAAGCTCTGAAAATGCTTTCTAAGGAAAGCGTATGTTCCTCGCCTCCACTTAGGACCACTTCAACAGGGAACAAAGCACAGAGAGTACACCAGGAACTAATTGAGTGAGTCAAGCTTCAAGCAGCTAGCACAAACAGTGTTTGATTTAGAGTTCCAAATGCATGTATTCCTATAGGTTAAAATGAAGAGAAACCCCCCCCAAATGCAATGTCTTCCTAAAAGCACATGCTTCAACTTAGAAGAACGAAGTTTTGGCAGGCAAATGCAACTGGTATACTCATCTTTCTTACCAAGATTCAACAAGATCAAGTGAAAATATATTCGCTGAAATTCCAGTAAACTTGGGAGTTTTGTGGAAGCTCTGCAAACACTTACATAAGAAAGCGTATTTTCCTTGCCTCTGCTTGGGGATACTTCAGCGGGGGACAATGCATAGAGAGTGCACTGAGAACTAATTGAGTGAGCCAAGTTTCAAACAGGTATCACAAACTGTGTTTGATTTAGCATGCCAAATGCATGTATTCACATAGGGAAAAAAGAAGTTAAACCTAAAAATTCAAAGTGTTCCTGCAAAGGAACTCTTCAACATAAGATTACGAAATTTGGGCTGCCAAGTGCAACCCATATACTCATTTTTGCTGCCAAGTTTCAACAAGATCGGGTGAAAAAACATTTGCTGAGAGTCGAGTAAACTCTTGAGTTCTGTGGATGCTCTACAAACACGTTCAAATGAAAGTCTATTTTTCTTTGCTCTGCTTAGGGGTACATAAACCGGTAACAAAGCGTAGAGAGCACAGTGAGAATTCATTCAGTGAGTCAAGTTTCAATCAGCTAGCACAAACCGTGTTTGATTTAGATTTTCAAAAGCATGTATCCCTAGAGGGGAAAATGTAGTAAAACCTAAATATTCAAAGTCATCCTGCAAAGGAATGCTTCAACCTAGCAGAACAAAATTTGTGCAGCCAAGCGCAACTGGTATACACCTTTTTCCTACCAAGTATCAACAAGATAGGGTGACAAAATATTTGCTGAGGTTTCCGAAATCTCTGAGTTTTTTGGAAGCTCGGTGAATACTTTCCAAAGAAAGTGTGTTTTCCTTGCCTCTGCTTAGGGCTACTTCAACAGGGAACAATGCATAGAGAGTGCACTGAGAACTAGTTGAATGAGTCAAGTTACAAGTACACAGCAAAAACCGTGTTTGATTTAGAGTTCCATGTGCATGTATCCGTATAGGGGAAAATGAAGTGAAACCTAAAATTTCAAAGTATTCCTGCAAACCAACTATTCAACCTAGAAGATCTAAATTTGGGCAACCAAATGCAACCGGTCTACTTATCTTTCCTGTCGAGTTAACAACAAGTTAGGGTGAAAAAATATTTGCTGAGATTCCAGGAAACTCAAAGTTCTGTGCAATCACTGCAAATGCTTTCCAATGAAATTTCTTTCCCTGGCCTCTGCTTAGGGTTACTTCAACAGAAAACAAAGCATAGAGATCGCACTGAGAACTAGTTGAGTGCGTTTCAGTTTCAAGCAGCTAGCATAAACCGTGTTTGATTTATAAGTCCAAATGCATACGTCCCTATAAGGAAAAGTGAAGTGAAACCTAAAAATTCAAAGTGTTCCTGCAAACGAACTTTTCAACCTAGAAGAACGACATTTGGGTAGCTAAGTGCAACTGGTATACTCATCTTTCCTGACAAGGGTCATCAAGATCAGGTGAGTAAATATTTGCAGAGATTCCAGTTCACTTGGAGCTCTGTTGAAGCTCTGTAAATGCTTTCTAAGGAAAGCGTATGTTCCTCGCCTCCACTTAGGACCACTTCAACAGGGAACAAAGCACAGAGAGTACACCAGGAACTAATTGAGTGAGTCAAGCTTCAAGCAGCTGGCACAAACAGTGTTTGATTTAGAGTTCCAAATGCATGTATTCCTATAGGTTAAAATGAAGAGAAACCCCCCCAAATGCAATGTCTTCCTGAAAGCACATGCTTCAACTTAGAAGAACGAAATTTTGGCAGGCAAATGCAACTGGTATACTCATCTTTCTTACCTAGGATCAACAAGATCAAGTGAAAAAATATTCGCTGAAATTCCAGTAAACTTGGGAGTTTTGTGGAAGCTCTGCAAACACTTACATAAGAAAGCGTATTTTCCTTGCCTCTGCTTGGGGATACTTCAGCGGGGGACAATGCATAGAGAGTGCACTGAGAACTAATTGAGTGAGCCAAGTTTCAAACAGGTATCACAAACTGTGTTTGATTTAGCATTCCAAATGCATGTATTCACATAGGGAAAAAAGAAGTTAAACCTAAAAATTCAAAGTGTTCCTGCAAAGGAACTCTTCAACATAAGATTACGAAATTTGGGCTGCCAAGTGCAACAAATATACTCATTTTTGCTGCCAAGTTTCAACAAGATCGGGTGAAAAAACATTTGCTGAGAGTCCAGTAAACTCTTGAGTTCTGTGGATGCTCTACAAACACGTTCAAATGAAAGTCTATTTTTCTTTGCTCTGCTTAGGGGTACATAAACCGGTAACGAAGCATAGAGAGCACAATGAGAATCCATTCAGTGAGTCAAGTTTCAAGCAGCTAGCACAAACCGTGTTTGATTTAGATTTTCAAAAGCATGTATCCCTAGAGGGGAAAATGTAGTAAAACCTAAATATTCAAAGTCATCCTGCAAAGGAATGCTTAAACCTAGCAGAACAAAATTTGTGCAGCCAAGCGCAACTGGTATACACCTTTTTCCTACCAAGTATCAACAAGATAGGGTGACAAAATATTTGCTGAGGTTTCCGTAATCTCTGAGTTTTTTGGAAGCTCGGTGAATACTTTCCAAAGAAAGTGTGTTTTCCTTGCCTCTGCTTAGGGCTACTTCAACAGGGAACAATGCATAGAGAGTGCACTGAGAACTAGTTGAATGAGTCAAGTTACAAGCACACAGCAAAAAACCGTGTTTGATTTAGAGTTCCATGTGCATGTATCCCTATAGGGGAAAATGAAGTGAAACGTAAATTTTCAAAGTATTCCTGCAAACCAACTATTCAACCTAGAAGATCTAAATTTGGGCAGCCAAATGCAACCGGTCTACTTATCTTTCCTGTCGAGTTAACAACAAGTTAGGGTGAAAAAATATTTGCTGAGATTCCAGGAAACTCAAAGTTCTGTGCAATCACTGCAAATGCTTTCCAATGAAAGTTTCTTTGCCTGGCCTCTGCTTAGGGTTACTTCAACAGAAAACAAAGCATAGAGATCGCACTGAGAACTAGTTGAGTGCGTTTCAGTTTCAAGCAGCTAGCATAAACCGTGTTTGATTTATAAGTCCAAATGCATACGTCCCTATAAGGAAAAGTGAAGTGAAACCTAAAAATTCAAAGTGTTCCTGCAAACGAACTTTTCAACCTAGAAGAACGACATTTGGGTAGCTAAGTGCAACTGGTATACTCATCTTTCCTGACAAGGGTCATCAAGATCAGGTGAGTAAATATTTGCAGAGATTCCAGTTCACTTGGAGCTCTGTTGAAGCTCTGTCAATGCTTTCTAAGGAAAGCGTATGTTCCTCGCCTCCACTTAGGACCACTTCAACAGGGAACAAAGCACAGAGAGTACACCAGGAACTAATTGAGTGAGTCAAGCTTCAAGCAGCTAGCACAAACAGTGTTTGATTTAGAGTTCCAAATGCATGTATTCCTGTAGGTTAAAATGAAGAGAAACCCCCCCCCCAAATGCAATGTCTTCCTGAAAGCACATGCTTCAACTTAGAAGAACGAAATTTTGGCAGGCAAATGCAACTGGTATACTCATCTTTCTTACCTAGGATCAACAAGATCAAGTGAAAAAATATTCGCTGAAATTCCAGTAAACTTGGGAGTTTTGTGGAAGCTCTGCAAACACTTACATAAGAAAGCGTATTTTCCTTGCCTCTGCTTGGGGATACTTCAGCGGGGGACAATGCATAGAGAGTGCACTGAGAACTAATTGAGTGAGCCAAGTTTCAAACAGGTATCACAAACTGTGTTTGATTTAGCATTCCAAATGCATGTATTCACATAGGGAAAAAAGAAGTTAAACCTAAAAATTCAAAGTGTTCCTGCAAAGGAACTGTTCAACATAAGATTACGAAATTTGGGCTGCCAAGTGCAACCCATATACTCATTTTTGCTGCCAAGTTTCAACAAGATCGGGTGAAAAAACATTTGCTGAGAGTCCAGTAAACTCTTGAGTTCTGTGGATGCTCTACAAACACGTTCAAATGAAAGTCTATTTTTCTTTGCTCTGCTTAGGGGTACATAAACCGGTAACGAAGCGTAGAGAGCACAATGAGAATTCATTCAGTGAGTCAAGTTTCAAGCAGCTAGCACAAACCGTGTTTGATTTAGATTTTCAAAAGCATGTATCCCTAGAGGGGAAAATGTAGTAAAACCTAAATATTCAAAGTCATCCTGCAAAGGAATGCTTCAACCTAGCAGAACAAAATTTGTGCAGCCAAGCGCAACTGGTATACACCTTTTTCCTACCAAGTATCAACAAGATAGGGTGACAAAATATTTGCTGAGGTTTCTGTAATCTCTGAGTTTTTTGGAAGCTCGGTGAATACTTTCAAAAGAAAGTGTGTTTTCCTTGCCTCTGCTTAGGGCTACTTCAACAGGGAACAATGCATAGAGAGTGCACTGAGAACTAGTTGAATGAGTCAAGTTACAAGCACACAGCAAAAACCGTGTTTGATTTAGAGTTCCATATGCATGTATCCCTATAGGGGAAAATGAAGTGAAACCTAAAATTTCAAAGTATTCCTGCAAACCAACTATTCAACCTAGAAGATCTAAATTTGGGCAGCCAAATGCAACCGGTCTACTTATCTTTCCTGTCGAGTTAACAACAAGTTAGGGTGAAAAAATATTTGCTGAGATTCCAGGAAACTCAAAGTTCTGTGCAATCACTGCAAATGCTTTCCAATGAAAGTTTCTTTCCCTGGCCTCTGCTTAGGGTTACTTCAACAGAAAACAAAGCATAGAGATCGCACTGAGAACTAGTTGAGTGCGTTTCAGTTTCAAGCAGCTAGCATAAACCGTGTTTGATTTATAAGTCCAAATGCATACGTCCCTATAAGGAAAATTGAAGTGAAACCTAAAAATTCAAAGTGTTCCTGCAAACGAACTTTTCAACCTAGAAGAATGACATTTGGGTAGCTAAGTGCAACTGGTATACTCATCTTTCCTGACAAGGGTCATCAAGATCAGGTGAGTAAATATTTGCAGAGATTCCAGTTAACTTGGAGCTCTGTTGAAGCTCTGTCAATGCTTTCTAAGGAAAGCGTATGTTCCTCGCCTCCAATTAGGACCACTTCAACAGGGAACAAAGCACAGAGAGGACACCAGGAACTAATTGAGTGAGTCAAGCTTCAAGCAGCTAGCACAAACAGTGTTTGATTTAGAGTTCCAAATGCATGTATTCCTATAGGTTAAAATGAAGAGAAACCCCCCCAAATGCAATGTCTTCCTGAAAGCACATGCTTCAACTTAGAAGAACGAAATTTTGGCAGGCAAATGCAACTGGTATACTCATCTTTCTTACCGAGGATCAACAAGATCAAGTGAAAAAATATTTGCTGAAATTCCAGTAAACTTGGCAGTTTTGTGGAAGCTCTGCAAACACTTACATAAGAAAGCGTATTTTCCTTGCCTCTGCTTGGGGATACTTCAGCGGGGGACAATGCATAGAGAGTGCACTGAGAACTAATTGAGTGAGTCAAGTTTCAAACAGGTATCACAAACTGTGTTTGATTTAGCATTCCAAATGCATGTATTCACATAGGGAAAAAAGAAGTTAAACCTAAAAATTCAAAGTGTTCCTGCAAAGGAACTATTCAACATAAGTTTACGAAATTTGGGCTGCCAATTGCAACCCATATACTCATTTTTGCTGCCAAGTTTCAACAAGATCGGGTGAAAAAACATTTGCTGAGAGTCCAGTAAACTCTTGAGTTCTGTGGATGCTCTACAAACACGTTCAAATGAAAGTCTATTTTTCTTTGCTCTGCTTAGGGGTACATAAACCGGTAACGAAGCGTAGAGAGCACAATGAGAATTCATTCAGTGAGTCAAGTTTCAAGCAGCTAGCACAAACCGTGTTTGATTTAGATTTTCAAAAGCATGTATCCCTAGAGGGGAAAATGTAGTAAAACCTAAATATTCAAAGTCATCCTGCAAAGGAATGCTTCAACCTAGCAGAACAAAATTTGTGCAGCCAAGCGCAACTGGTATACAACTTTTTCCCACCAAGTATCAACAAGATAGGGTGACAAAATATTTGCTGAGGTTTCCGTAATCTCTGAGTTTTTTGGAAGCTCGGTGAATACTTTCCAAAGAAAGTGTGTTTTCCTTGCCTCTGCTTAGGGCTACTTCAACAGGGAACAATGCATTGAGAGTGCACAGAGAACTAGTTGAATGAGTCAAGTTACAAGCACACAGCAAAAACCATGTTTGATTTAGAGTTCCATATGCATGTATCCCTATAGGGGAAAATGAAGTGAAACCTAAAATTTCAAAGTATTCCTGCAAACCAACTATTCAACCTAGAAGATCTAAATTTGGGCAGCCAAATGCAACCGGTCTACTTATCTTTCCTGTCGAGTTAACAACAAGTTAGGGTGAAAAAATATTTGCTGAGATTCCAGGAAACTCAAAGTTCTGTGCAATCACTGCAAATGCTTTCCAATGAAAGTTTCTTTGCCTGGCCTCTGCTTAGGGTTACTTCAACAGAAAACAAAGCATAGAGATCGCACTGAGAACTAGTTGAGTGCATTTCAGTTTCAAGCAGCTAGCATAAACCGTGTTTGATTTATAAGTCCAAATGCATACGTCCCTATAAGGAAAAGTGAAGTGAAACCTAAAAATTCAAACTGTTCCTGCAAACGAACTTTTCAACCTAGAAGAATGACATTTGGGTAGCTAAGTGCAACTGGTATACTCATCTTTCCTGACAAGGGTCATCAAGATCAGGTGAGTAAATATTTGCAGAGATTCCAGTTAACTTGGAGCTCTGTTGAAGCTCTGTCAATGCTTTCTAAGGAAAGCGTATGTTCCTCGCCTCCAATTAGGACCACTTCAACAGGGAACAAAGCACAGAGAGGACACCAGGAACTAATTGAGTGAGTCAAGCTTCAAGCAGCTAGCACAAACAGTGTTTGATTTAGAGTTCCAAATGCATGTATTCCTATAGGTTAAAATGAAGAGAAACCCCCCCAAATGCAATGTCTTCCTGAAAGCACATGCTTCAACTTAGAAGAACGAAATTTTGGCAGGCAAATGCAACTGGTATACTCATCTTTCTTACCGAGGATCAACAAGATCAAGTGAAAAAATATTTGCTGAAATTCCAGTAAACTTGGCAGTTTTGTGGAAGCTCTGCAAACACTTACATAAGAAAGCGTATTTTCCTTGCCTCTGCTTGGGGATACTTCAGCGGGGGACAATGCATAGAGAGTGCACTGAGAACTAATTGAGTGAGTCAAGTTCAAACAGGTATCACAAACTGTGTTTGATTTAGCATTCCAAATGCATGTATTCACATAGGGAAAAAAGAAGTTAAACCTAAAAATTCAAAGTGTTCCTGCAAAGGAACTATTCAACATAAGTTTACGAAATTTGGGCTGCCAATTGCAACCCATATACTCATTTTTGCTGCCAAGTTTCAACAAGATCGGGTGAAAAAACATTTGCTGAGAGTCCAGTAAACTCTTGAGTTCTGTGGATGCTCTACAAACACGTTCAAATGAAAGTCTATTTTTCTTTGCTCTGCTTAGGGGTACATAAACCGGTAACGAAGCGTAGAGAGCACAATGAGAATTCATTCAGTGAGTCAAGTTTCAAGCAGCTAGCACAAACCGTGTTTGATTTAGATTTTCAAAAGCATGTATCCCTAGAGGGGAAAATGTAGTAAAACCTAAATATTCAAAGTCATCCTGCAAAGGAATGCTTCAACCTAGCAGAACAAAATTTGTGCAGCCAAGCGCAACTGGTATACAACTTTTTCCCACCAAGTATCAACAAGATAGGGTGACAAAATATTTGCTGAGGTTTCCGTAATCTTCTGAGTTTTTTGGAAGCTCGGTGAATACTTTCCAAAGAAAGTGTGTTTTCCTTGCCTCTGCTTAGGGCTACTTCAACAGGGAACAATGCATTGAGAGTGCACTGAGAACTAGTTGAATGAGTCAAGTTACAAGCACACAGCAAAAACCATGTTTGATTTAGAGTTCCATATGCATGTATCCCTATAGGGGAAAATGAAGTGAAACCTAAAATTTCAAAGTATTCCTGCAAACCAACTATTCAACCTAGAAGATCTAAATTTGGGCAGCCAAATGCAACCGGTCTACTTATCTTTCCTGTCGAGTTAACAACAAGTTAGGGTGAAAAAATATTTGCTGAGATTCCAGGAAACTCAAAGTTCTGTGCAATCACTGCAAATGCTTTCCAATGAAAGTTTCTTTGCCTGGCCTCTGCTTAGAGTTACTTCAACAGAAAACAAAGCATAGAGATCGCACTGAGAACTAGTTGAGTGCATTTCAGTTTCAAGCAGCTAGCATAAACCGTGTTTGATTTATAAGTCCAAATGCATACGTCCCTATAAGGAAAAGTGAAGTGAAACCTAAAAATTCAAAGTGTTCCTGCAAACGAACTTTTCAACCTAGAAGAACGACATTTGGGTAGCTAAGTTCAACTGGTATACTCATCTTTCCTGACAAGGGTCATCAAGATCAGGTGAGTAAATATTTGCAGAGATTCCAGTTAACTTTTAGCTCTGTTGAAGCTCTGTAAATGCTTTCTAAGGAAAGCGTATGTTCCTCGCCACCACTTAGGACCACTTCAACAGGGAACAAAGCACAGAGAGTACACCAGGAACTAACTGAGTGAGTCAAGCTTCAAGCAGCTAGCACAACAGTGTTTGATTTAGAGTTCCAAATGCATGTATTCCTATAGGTTAAAATGAAGAGAAACCCCCCCAAATGCAATGTCTTCCTGAAAGCACATGCTTCAACTTAGAAGAACGAAATTTTGGCAGGCAAATGCAACTGGTATACTCATCTTTCTTACCTAGGATCAACAAGATCAAGTGAAAAATATTCGCTGAAATTCCAGTAAACTTGGCAGTTTTGTGGAAGCTCTGCAAACACTTACATAAGAAAGCGTATTTTCCTTGCCTCTGCTTGGGGATACTTCAGCGGGGGACAATGCATAGAGAGTGCACTGAGAACTAATTGAGTGAGCCAAGTTTCAAACAGGTATCACAAACTGTGTTTGATTTAGCATTCCAAATGCATGTATTCACATAGGGAAAAAAGAAGTTAAACCTAAAAATTCAAAGTGTTCCTGCAAAGGAACTCTTCAACATAAGATTACGAAATTTGGGCTGCCAAGTGCAACCCATATACTCATTTTTGCTGCCAAGTTTCAACAAGATCGGGTGAAAAAACATTTGCTGAGAGTCCAGTAAACTCTTGAGTTCTGTGGATGCTCTACAAACACGTTCAAATGAAAGTCTATTTTTTCTTTGCTCTGCTTAGGGGTACATAAACCGGTAACGAAGCATAGAGAGCACAATGAGAATTCATTCAGTGAGTCAAGTTTCAAGCAGCTAGCACCAAACCGTGTTTGATTTAGATTTTCAAAAGCATGTATCCCTAGAGGGGAAAATGTAGTAAAACCTAAATATTCAAAGTCATCCTGCAAAGGAATGCTTCAACCTAGCAGAACAAAATTTGTGCAGCCAAGCGCAACTGGTATACACCTTTTTCCCACCAAGTATCAACAAGATAGGGTGACAAAATATTTGCTGAGGTTTCCGTAATCTCTGAGTTTTTTGGAAGCTCGGTGAATACTTTCCAAAGAAAGTGTGTTTTCCTTGCCTCTGCTTAGGGCTACTTCAACAGGGAACAATGCATAGAGAGTGCACTGAGAACTAGTTGAATGAGTCAAGTTACAAGCACACAGCAAAAACCGTGTTTGATTTAGAGTTCCATGTGCATGTATCCCTATAGGGGAAAATGAAGTGAAACCTAAAATTTCAAAGTATTCCTGCAAACCAACTATTCAACCTAGAAGATCTAAATTTGGGCAGCCAAATGCAACCGGTCTACTTATCTTTCCTGTCGAGTTAACAACAAGTTAGGGTGAAAAAATATTTGCTGAGATTCCAGGAAACTCAAAGTTCTGTGCAATCACTGCAAATGCTTTCCAATGAAAGTTTCTTTGCCTGGCCTCTGCTTAGGGTTACTTCAACAGAAAACAAAGCATAGAGATCGCACTGAGAACTAGTTGAGTGCGTTTCAGTTTCAAGCAGCTAGCATAAACCGTGTTTGATTTATAAGTCCAAAGGACATACGTCCCTATAAGGAAAAGTGAAGTGAAACCTAAAAATTCAAAGTGTTCCTGCAAACGAACTTTTCAACCTAGAAGAACGACATTTGGGTAGCTAAGTGCAACTGGTATACTCATCTTTCCTGACAAGGGTCATCAAGATCAGGTGAGTAAATATTTGCAGAGATTCCAGTTAACTTTTAGCTCTGTTGAAGCTCTGTAAATGCTTTCTAAGGAAAGCGTATGTTCCTCGCCACCACTTAGGACCACTTCAACAGGGAACAAAGCACAGAGAGTACACCAGGAACTAACTGAGTGAGTCAAGCTTCAAGCAGCTAGCACAAACAGTGTTTGATTTAGAGTTCCAAATGCATGTATTCCTATAGGTTAAAATGAAGAGAACACCCCCAAATGCAATGTCTTCCTGAAAGCACATGCTTCAACTTAGAAGAACGAAATTTTGGCAGGCAAATGCAACTGGTATACTCATCTTTCTTACCTAGGATCAACAAGATCAAGTGAAAAAAATATTCGCTGAAATTCCAGTAAACTTGGCAGTTTTGTGGAAGCTCTGCAAACACTTACATAAGAAAGCGTATTTTCCTTGCCTCTGCTTGGGGATACTTCAGCGGGGGACAATGCATAGAGAGTGCACTGAGAACTAATTGAGTGAGCCAAGTTTCAAACAGGTATCACAAACTGTGTTTGATTTAGCATTCCAATGCATGTATTCACATAGGGAAAAAAGAAGTTAAACCTAAAAATTCAAAGTGTTCCTGCAAGGAACTCTTCAACATAAGATTACGAAATTTGGGCTGCCAAGTGCAACCCATATACTCATTTTTGCTGCCAAGTTTCAACAAGATCGGGTGAAAAACATTTGCTGAGAGTCCAGTAAACTCTTGAGTTCTGTGGATGCTCTACAAACACGTTCAAATGAAAGTCTATTTTTCTTTGCTCTGCTTAGGGGTACATAAACCGGTAACGAAGCGTAGAGAGCACAATGAGAATTCATTCAGTGAGTCAAGTTTCAAGCAGCTAGCACAAACCGTGTTTGATTTAGATTTTCAAAAGCATGTATCCCTAGAGGGGAAAATGTAGTAAAACCTAAATATTCAAAGTCATCCTGCAAAGGAATGCTTCAACCTAGCAGAACAAAATTTGTGCAGCCAAGCGCAACTGGTATACACCTTTTTCCCACCAAGTATCAACAAGATAGGGTGACAAAATATTTGCTGAGGTTTCCGTAATCTCTGAGTTTTTTGGAAGCTCGGTGAATACTTTCCAAAGAAAGTGTGTTTTCCTTGCCTCTGCTTAGGGCTACTTCAACAGGGAACAATGCATAGAGAGTGCACTGAGAACTAGTTGAATGAGTCAAGTTACAAGCACACAGCAAAAACCGTGTTTGATTTAGAGTTCCATGTGCATGTATCCCTATAGGGGAAAATGAAGTGAAACCTAAAATTTCAAAGTATTCCTGCAAACCAACTATTCAACCTAGAAGATCTAAATTTGGGCAGCCAAATGCAACCGGTATACTTATCTTTCCTGTCGAGTTAACAACAAGTTAGGGTGAAAAAATATTTGCTGAGATTCCAGGAAACTCAAAGTTCTGTGCAATCACTGCAAATGCTTTCCATTGAAAGTTTCTTTTGCCTGGCCTCTGCTTAGGGTTACTTCAACAGAAAACAAAGCATAGAGATCGCACTGAGAACTAGTTGAGTGCGTTTTCAGTTTCAAGCAGCTAGCATAAACCGTGTTTGATTTATAAGTCCAAATGCATACGTCCCTATAAGGAAAAGTGAAGTGAAACCTAAAAATTCAAAGTGTTCCTGCAAACGAACTTTTCAACCTAGAAGAACGACATTTGGGTAGCTAAGTGCAACTGGTATACTCATCTTTCCTGACAAGGGTCATCAAGATCAGGTGAGTAAATATTTGCAGAGATTCCAGTTAACTTGGAGCTCTGTTGAAGCTCTGTAAATGCTTTCTAAGGAAAGCGTATGTGCCTCGCCACCACTTAGGACCACTTCAACAGGGAACAAAGCACAGAGAGTACACCAGGAACTAACTGAGTGAGTCAAGCTTCAAGCAGCTAGCACAAACAGTGTTTGATTTAGAGTTCCAAATGCATGTATTCCTATAGGTTAAAATGAAGAGAAACCCCCCAAATGCAATGTCTTCCTGAAAGCACATGCTTCAACTTAGAAGAACGAAATTTTGGCAGGCAAATGCAACTGGTATACTCATCTTTCTTACCTAGGATCAACAAGATCAAGTGAAAAAATATTCGCTGAAATTCCAGTAAACTTGGGAGTTTTGTGGAAGCTCTGCAAACACTTACATAAGAAAGCGTATTTTCCTTGCCTCTGCTTGGGATACTTCAGCGGGGGACAATGCATAGAGAGTGCACTGAGAACTAATTGAGTGAGCCAAGTTTCAAACAGGTATCACAAACTGTGTTTGATTTAGCATTCCAAATGCATGTATTCACATAGGGAAAAAAGAAGTTAAACCTAAAAATTCAAAGTGTTCCTGCAAAGGAACTCTTCAACATAAGATTACGAAATTTGGGCTGCCAAGTGCAACCCATATACTCATTTTTGCTGCCAAGTTTCAACAAGATCGGGTGAAAAAACATTTGCTGAGAGTCCAGTAAACTCTGAGTTCTGTGGATGCTCTACAAACACGTTCAAATGAAAGTCCATTTTTCTTTGCTCTGCTTAGGGGTACATAAACCGGTAATGAAGCGTAGAGAGCACAATGAGAATTCATTCAGTGAGTCAAGTTTCAAGCAGCTAGCACAAACCGTGTTTGATTTAGATTTTCAAAAGCATGTATCCCTAGAGGGGAAAATGTAGTAAAACCTAAATATTCAAAGTCATCCTGCAAAGGAATGCTTCAACCTAGCAGAACAAAATTTGTGCAGCCAAGCGCAACTGGTATACACCTTTTTTCTACCAAGTATCAACAAGATAGGGTGACAAAATATTTGCTGAGGTTTCCGTAATCTCTGAGTTTTTTGGAAGCTCGGTGAATACTTTCCAAAGAAAGTGTGTTTTCCTTGCCTCTGCTTAGGGCTACTTCAACAGGGAACAATGCATAGAGAGTGCACTGAGAACTAGTTGAATGTGTCAAGTTACAAACACACAGCAAAAACCGTGTTTGATTTAGAGTTCCATATGCATGTATCCCTATAGGGGAAAATGAAGTGAAACCTAAAATTTCAAAGTATTCCTGCAAACCAACTATTCAACCTAGAAGATCTAAATTTGGGCAGCCAAATGCAACCGGTATACTTATCTTTCCTGTCGAGTTAACAACAAGTTAGGGTGAAAAAATATTTGCTGAGATTCCAGGAAACTCAAAGTTCTGTGCAATCACTGCAAATGCTTTCCAATGAAAGTTTCTTTCCCTGGCCTCTGCTTAGGGTTACTTCAACAGAAAACAAAGCATAGAGATCGCACTGAGAACTAGTTGAGTGCGTTTCAGTTTCAAGCAGCTAGCATAAACCGTGTTTGATTTATAAGTCCAAATGCATACGTCCCTATAAGGAAAAGTGAAGTGAAACCTAAAAATTCAAAGTGTTCCTGCAAACGAACTTTTCAACCTAGAAGAACGACATTTGGGTAGCTAAGTGCAACTGGTATACTCATCTTTCCTGACAAGGGTCATCAAGATCAGGTGAGTAAATATTTGCAGAGATTCCAGTTAACTTGGAGCTCTGTTGAAGCTCTGTAAATGCTTTCTAAGGAAAGCGTATGTTCCTCGCCTCCACTTAGGACCACTTCAACAGGGAACAAAGCACAGAGAGTACACCCAGGAACTAATTGAGTGAGTCAAGCTTCAAGCAGCTGGCACAAACAGTGTTTGATTTAGAGTTCCAAATGCATGTATTCCTATAGGTTAAAATGAAGAGAAACCCCCCCCCCCAAATGCAATGTCTTCCTGAAAGCACATGCTTCAATTTAGAAGAACGAAATTTTGGCAGGCAAATGCAACTGGTATACTCATCTTTCTTACCTAGGATCAACAAGATCAAGTGAAAAAATATTCGCTGAAATTCCAGTAAACTTGGGAGTTTTGTGGAAGCTCTGCAAACACTTACATAAGAAAGCGTATTTTCCTTGCCTCTGCTTGGGGATACTTCAGCGGGGGACAATGCATAGAGAGTGCACTGAGAACTAATTGAGTGAGCCAAGTTTCAAACAGGTATCAAAAACTGTGTTTGATTTAGCATTCCCAAATGCATGTATTCACATAGGGAAAAAAGAAGTTAAACCTAAAAATTCAAAGTGTTCCTGCAAAGGAACTCTTCAACATAAGATTACGAAATTTGGGCTGCCAAGTGCAACCCATATACTCATTTTTGCTGCCAAGTTTCAACAAGACCGGGTGAAAAAACATTTGCTGAGAGTCCAGTAAACTCTTGAGTTCTGTGGATGCTCTACAAACACGTTCAAATGAAAGTCTATTTTTCTTTGCTCTGCTTAGGGGTACATAAACCGGTAACGAAGCATAGAGAGCACAATGAGAATTCATTCAGTGAGTCAAGTTTCAAGCAGCTAGCACAAACCGTGTTTGATTTAGATTTTCAAAAGCATGTATCCCTAGAGGGGAAAATGTAGTAAAACCTAAATATTCAAAGTCGTCCTGCAAAGGAATGCTTCAACCTAGCAGAACAAAATTTGTGCAGCCAAGCGCAACTGGTATACACCTTTTTCCTACCAAGTATCAACAAGATAGGGTGACAAAATATTTGCTGAGGATTCCGTAATCTCTGAGTTTTTTGGAAGCTCGGTGAATACTTTCCAAAGAAAGTGTGTTTTCCTTGCCTCTGCTTAGGGCTACTTCAACAGGGAACAATGCATAGAGAGTGCACTGAGAACTAGTTGAATGAGTCAAGTTACAAGCACACAGCAAAAACCGTGTTTGATTTAGAGTTCCATATGCATGTATCCCTATAGGGGAAAATGAAGTGAAACCTAAAATTTCAAAGTATTCCTGCAAACCAACTATTCAACCTAGAAGATGTAAATTTGGGCAGCCATATGCAACCGGTCTACTTATCTTTCCTGTCGAGTTAACAACAAGTTAGGGTGAAAAAATATTTGCTGAGATTCCAGGAAACTCAAAGTTCTGTGCAATCACTGCAAATGCTTTCCAATGAAAGTTTCTTTCCCTGGCCTCTGCTTAGGGTTACTTCAACAGAAAAGCAAGCATAGAGATCGCACTGAGAACTAGTTGAGTGTGTTTCAGTTTCAAGCAGCTAGCATAAACCGTGTTTGATTTATAAGTCCAAATGCATACGTCCCTATAAGGAAAAGTGAAGTGAAACCTAAAAATTCAAAGTGTTCCTGCAAACGAACTTTTCAACCTAGAAGAACGACATTTGGGTAGCTAAGTGCAACTGGTATACTCATCTTTCCTGACAAGGGTCATCAAGATCAGGTGAGTAAATATTTGCAGAGATTCCAGTTCACTTGGAGCTCTGTTGAAGCTCTGTAAATGCTTTCTAAGGAAAGCGTATGTTCCTCGCCTCCACTTAGGACCACTTCAACAGGGAACAAAGCACAGAGAGTACACCAGGAACTAATTGAGTGAGTCAAGCTTCAAGCAGCTAGCACAAACAGTGTTTGATTTAGAGTTCAAAATGCATGTATTCCTATAGGATAAAATGAAGAGAAACCCCCCCCCAAATGCAATGTCTTCCTGAAAGCACATGCTTCAACTTAGAAGAACGAAATTTTGGCAGGCAAATGCAACTGGTATACTCATCTTTCTTACCTAGGATCAACAAGATCAAGTGAAAAAATATTCGCTGAAATTCCAGTAAACTTGGGAGTTTTGTGGAAGCTCTGCAAACACTTACATAAGAAAGCGTATTTTCCTTGCCTCTGCTTGGGGATACTTCAGCGGGGGACAATGCATAGAGAGTGCACTGAGAACTAATTGAGTGAGCCAAGTTTCAAACAGGTATCACAAACTGTGTTTGATTTAGCATTCCAAATGCATGTATTCACATAGGGAAAAAAGAAGTTAAACCTAAAAATTCAAAGTGTTCCTGCAAAGGAACTCTTCAACATAAGATTACGAAATTTGGGCTGCCAAGTGCAACCCATATACTCATTTTTGCTGCCAAGTTTCAACAAGACCGGGTGAAAAAACATTTGCTGAGAGTCCAGTAAACTCTTGAGTTCTGTGGATGCTCTACAAACACGTTCAAATGAAAGTCTATTTTTCTTTGCTCTGCTTAGGGGTACATAAACCGGTAACGAAGCATAGAGAGCACAATGAGAATTCATTCAGTGAGTCAAGTTTCAAGCAGCTAGCACAAACCGTGTTTGATTTAGATTTTCAAAAGCATGTATCCCTAGAGGGGAAAATATAGTAAAACCTAAATATTCAAAGTCGTCCTGCAAAGGAATGCTTCAACCTAGCAGAACAAAATTTGTGCAGCCAAGCGCAACTGGTATACACCGTTTTCCTTCCAAGTATCAACAAGATAGGGTGACAAAATATTTGCTGAGGTTTCCGTAATCTCTGATTTTTTTGGAAGCTCGGTGAATACTTTCCAAAGAAAGTGTGTTTTCCTTGCCTCTGCTTAGGGCTACTTCAACAGGGAACAATGCATAGAGAGTGCACTGAGAACTAGTTGAATGAGTCAAGTTACAAGCACACAGCAAAAACCGTGTTTGATTTAGAGTTCCATATGCATGTATCCCTATAGGGGAAAATGAAGTGAAACCTAAAATTTCAAAGTATTCCTGCAAACCAACTATTCAACCTAGAAGATGTAAATTTGGGCAGCCATATGCAACCGGTCTACTTATCTTTCCTGTCGAGTTAACAACAAGTTAGGGTGAAAAAATATTTGCTGAGATTCCAGGAAACTCAAAGTTCTGTGCAATCACTGCAAATGCTTTCCAATGAAAGTTTCTTTCCCTGGCCTCTGCTTAGGGTTACTTCAACAGAAAAGCAAGCATAGAGATCGCACTGAGAACTAGTTGAGTGTGTTTCAGTTTCAAGCAGCTAGCATAAACCGTGTTTGATTTATAAGTCCAAATGCATACGTCCCTATAAGGAAAAGTGAAGTGAAACCTAAAAATTCAAAGTGTTCCTGCAAACGAACTTTTCAACCTAGAAGAACGACATTTGGGTAGCTAAGTGCAACTGGTATACTCATCTTTCCTGACAAGGGTCATCAAGATCAGGTGAGTAAATATTTGCAGAGATTCCAGTTAACTTGGAGCTCTGTTGAAGCTCTGTAAATGCTTTCTAAGGAAAGCGTATGTTCCTCGCCTCCACTTAGGACCACTTCAACAGGGAACAAAGCACAGAGAGTACACCAGGAACTAATTTAGTGAGTCAAGCTTCAAGCAGCTAGCACAAACAGTGTTTGATTTAGAGTTCAAAATGCATGTATTCCTATAGGATAAAATGAAGAGAACCCCCCCCAAATGCAATGTCTTCCTGAAAGCACATGCTTCAACTTAGAAGAACGAAATTTTGGCAGGCAAATGCAACTGGTATACTCATCTTTCTTACCTAGGATCAACAAGATCAAGTGAAAAAATATTCGCTGAAATTCCAGTAAACTTGGGAGTTTTGTGGAAGCTCTGCAAACACTTACATAAGAAAGCGTATTTTCCTTGCCTCTGCTTGGGGATACTTCATCAGGGGACAATGCATAGAGAGTGCACTGAGAATAATTGAGTGAGCCAAGTTTCAAACAGGTATCACAAACTGTGTTTGATTTAGCATTCCAAATGCATGTATTCACATAGGGAAAAAAGAAGTTAAACCTAAAAATTCAAAGTGTTCCTGCAAAGGAACTCTTCAACATAAGATTACGAAATTTGGGCTGCCAAGTGCAACCCATATACTCATTTTTGCTGCCAAGTTTCAACAAGATCGTGTGAAAAAACATTTGCTAAGAGTCCAGTAAACTCTTGAGTTCTGTGGATGCTCTACAAACACGTTCAAATGAAAGTCTATTTTTCTTTGCTCTGCTTAGGGGTACATAAACCGGTAACGAAGCGTAGAGAGCACAATGAGAATTCATTCAGTGAGTCAAGTTTCAAGCAGCTAGCACAAACCGTGTTTGATTTAGATTTTTCAAAAGCATGTATCCCTAGAGGGGAAAATGTAGTAAAACCTAAATATTCAAAGTCATCCTGCAAAGGAATGCTTCAACCTAGCAGAACAAAATTTGTGCAGCCAAGCTCAACTTTGATACACCTTTTTCCTACCAAGTATCAACAAGATAGGGTGACAAAATATTGGCTGAGGTTTCCGTAATCTCTGAGTTTTTTGGAAGCTCGTTGAATACTTTCCAAAGAAAGTGTGTTTTCCTTGCCTCTGCTTAGGGCTACTTCAACAGGGAACAATGCATAGAGAGTGCACTGAGAACTAGTTGAATGAGTCAAGTTACAAGCACACAGCAAAAACCGTGTTTGATTTGGAGTTCCATATGCATGTATCCCTATAGGGGAAAATGAAGTGAAACCTAAAATTTCAAAGTATTCCTGCAAACCAACTATTCAACCTAGAAGATCTAAATTTGGGCAGCCAAATGCAACCGGTCTACTTATCTTTCCTGTCGAGTTAACAACAAGTTAGGGTGAAAAAATATTTGCTGAGATTCCAGGAAACTCAAAGTTCTGTGCAATCACTGCAAATGCTTTCCAATGAAAGTTTCTTTCCCTGGCCTCTGCTTAGGGTTACTTCAACAGAAAACAAAGCATAGAGATCGCACTGAGAACTAGTTGAGTGTGTTTCAGTTTCAAGCAGCTAGCATAAACCGTGTTTGATTTATAAGTCCAAATGCATACGTCCCTATAAGGAAAAGTGAAGTGAAACCTAAAAATTCAAAGTGTTCCTGCAAACGAACTTTTCAACCTAGAAGAACGACATTTGGGTAGCTAAGTGCAACTGGTATACTCATCTTTCCTGACAAGGGTCATCAAGATCAGGTGAGTAAATATTTGCAGAGATTCCAGTTCACTTGGAGCTCTGTTGAAGCTCTGTAAATGCTTTCTAAGGATAGCGTATGTTCCTCGCCTCCACTTAGGACCACTTCAACAGGGAACAAAGCACAGAGAGTACACCAGGAACTAATTGAGTGAGTCAAGCTTCAAGCAGCTAGCACAAACAGTGTTTGATTTAGAGTTCAAAATGCATGTATTCCTATAGGTTAAAATGAAGAGAAACCCACCCCAAATGCAATGTCTTCCTGAAAGCACATGCTTCAACTTAGAAGAACGAAATTTTGGCAGGCAAATGCAACTGGTATAGTCATCTTTCTTACCTAGGATCAACAAGATCAAGTGAAAAAATATTCGCTGAAATTCCAGTAAACTTGGGAGTTTTGTGGAAGCTCTGCAAACACTTACATAAGAAAGCATATTTTCCTTGCCTCTGCTTGGGGATACTTCAGCTGGGGACAATGCATAGAGAGTGCACTGAGAACTAATTGACTGAGCCAAGTTTCAAACAGGTATCACAAACTGTGTTTGATTTAGCATTCCAAATGCATGTATTCACATAGGGAAAAAAGAAGTTAAACCTAAAAATTCAAAGTGTTCCTGCAAAGGAACTCTTCAACATAAGATTACGAAATTTGGGCTGCCAAGTGCAACCCATATACTCATTTTTGCTGCCAAGTTTCAACAAGATCGGGTGAAAAGACATTTGCTGAGAGTCCAGTAAACTCTTGAGTTCTGTGGATGCTCTACAAACACGTTCAAATGAAAGTCTATTTTTCTTTGCTCTGCTTAGGGGTACATAAACCGGTAACGAAGCGTAGAGAGCACAATGAGAATTCATTCAGTGAGTCAAGTTTCAAGCAGCTAGCACAAACCGTGTTTGATTTAGATTTTCAAAAGCATGTATCCCTAGAGGGGAAAATGTAGTAAAACCTAAATATTCAAAGTCATCCTGCAAAGGAATGCTTCAACCTAGCAGAACAAAATTTGTGCAGCCAAGCGCAACTGGAATACACCTTTTTCCTACCAAGTATCAACAAGATAGGGTGACAAAATATTTGCTCAGGTTTCCGTAATCTCTGAGTTTTTTGGAAGCTCGGTGAATACTTTCCAAAGAAAGTGTGTTTTCCTTGCCTCTGCTTAGGGCTACTTCAACAGGGAACAATGCATAGAGAGGGCACTGAGAACTAGTTGAATGAGTCAAGTTACAAGCACACAGCAAAAACCGTGTTTGATTTGGAGTTCCATATGCATGTATCCCTATAGGGGAAAATGAAGTGAAACCTAAAATTTCAAAGTATTCCTGCAAACCAACTATTCAACCTAGAAGATCTAAATTTGGGCAGCCAAATGCAACCGGTCTACTTATCTTTCCTGTCGAGTTAACAACAAGTTAGGGTGAAAAAATATTTGCTGAGATTCCAGGAAACTCAAAGTTCTGTGCAATCACTGCAAATGCTTTCCAATGAAAGTTTCTTTCCCTGGCCTCTGCTTAGGGTTACTTCAACAGAAAACAAAGCATAGAGATCGCACTGAGAACTAGTTGAGTGTGTTTCAGTTTCAAGCAGCTAGCATAAACCGTGTTTGATTTATAAGTCCAAATGCATACGTCCCTATAAGGAAAAGTGAAGTGAAACCTAAAAATTCAAAGTGTTCCTGCAAACGAACTTTTCAACCTAGAAGAACGACATTTGGGTAGCTAAGTGCAACTGGTATACTCATCTTTCCTGACAAGGGTCATCAAGATCAGGTGAGTAAATATTTGCAGAGATTCCAGTTCACTTGGAGCTCTGTTGAAGCTCTGTAAATGCTTTCTAAGGATAGCGTATGTTCCTCGCCTCCACTTAGGACCACTTCAACAGGGAACAAAGCACAGAGAGTACACCAGGAACTAATTGAGTGAGTCAAGCTTCAAGCAGCTAGCACAAACAGTGTTTGATTTAGAGTTCAAAATGCATGTATTCCTATAGGTTAAAATGAAGAGAAACCCACCCCAAATGCAATGTCTTCCTGAAAGCACATGCTTCAACTTAGAAGAACGAAATTTTGGCAGGCAAATGCAACTGGTATACTCATCTTTCTTACCTAGGATCAACAAGATCAAGTGAAAAAATATTCGCTGAAATTCCAGTAAACTTGGGAGTTTTGTGGAAGCTCTGCAAACACTTACATAAGAAAGCGTATTTTCCTTGCCTCTGCTTGGGGATACTTCAGCGGGGGACAATGCATAGAGAGTGCACTGAGAACTAATTGAGTGAGCCAAGTTTCAAACAGGTATCACAAACTGTGTTTGATTTAGCATACCAAATGCATGTATTCACATAGGGAAAAAAGAAGTTAAACCTAAAAATTCAAAGTGTTCCTGCAAAGGAACTCTTCAACATAAGATTACGAAATTTGGGCTGCCAAGTGCAACCCATATACTCATTTTTGCTGCCAAGTTTCAACAAGATCGGGTGAAAAAACATTGGCTGAGAGTCCAGTAAACTCTTGAGTTCTGTGGATGCTCTACAAACACGTTCAAATGAAAGTCTAATTTTCTTTGCTCTGCTTAGGGGTACATAAACCGGTAACGAAGTGTAGAGAGCACAATGAGAAATCATTCAGTGAGTCAAGTTTCCAGCAGCTAGCACAAACCGTGTTTGATTTAGATTTTCAAAAGCATGTATCCCTAGAGGGGAAAATGTAGTAAAACCTAAATATTCAAAGTCATCCTGCAAAGGAATGCTTCAACCTAGCAGAACAAAATTTGTGCAGCCAAGCGCAACTGGTATACACCTTTTTCCTACCAAGTATCAACAAGATAGGGTGACAAAATATTTGCTGAGGTTTCCGTAATCTCTGAGTTTTTTGGAAGCTCGGTGAATACTTTCCAAAGAAAGTGTGTTTTCCTTGCCTCTGCTTAGGGCTACTTCAACAGGGAACAATGCATAGAGAGTGCACTGAGAACTAGTTGAATGAGTCAAGTTACAAGCACACAGCAAAAACCGTGTTTGATTTAGCGTTCCATGTGCATGTATCCCTATAGGGGAAAATGAAGTGAAACCTAAAATTTCAAAGTATTCCTGCAAACCAACTATTCAACCTAGAAGATCTAAATTTGGGCAGCCAAATGCAACCGGTCTACTTATCTTTCCTGTCGAGTTAACAACAAGTTAGGGTGAAAAAATATTTGCTGAGATTCCAGGAAACTCAAAGTTCTGTGCAATCACTGCAAATGCTTTCCAATGAAAGTTTCTTTGCCTGGCCTCTGCTTAGGGTTACTTCAACAGAAAACAAAGCATAGAGATCGCACTGAGAACTAGTTGAGTGCGTTTCAGTTTCAAGCAGCTAGCATAAACCGTGTTTGATTTATAAGTCCAAAGACATACGTCCCTATAAGGAAAAGTGAAGTGAAACCTAAAAATTCAAAGTGTTCCTGCAAACGAACTTTTCACCCTAGAAGAACGACATTTGGGTAGCTAAGTGCAACTGGTATACTCATCTTTCCTGACAAGGGTCATCAAGATCAGGTGAGTAAATATTTGCAGAGATTCCAGTTAACTTGGAGCTCTGTTGAAGCTCTGTAAATGCTTTCTAAGGAAAGCGTATGTTCCTCGCCTCCACTTAGGACCACTTCAACAGGGAACAAAGCACAGAGAGTACACCAGGAACTAATTGAGTGAGTCAAGCTTCAAGCAGCTAGCACAAACAGTGTTTGATTCAGAGTTCCAAATGCATGTATTCCTATAGGTTAAAATGAAGAGAAACCCCCCCCCCCAAATGCAATGTCTTCCTGAAAGCACATGCTTCAACTTAGAAGAACGAAATTTTGGCAGGCAAATGCAACTGGTATACTCATCTTTCTTACCTAGGATCAACAAGATCAAGTGAAAAAATATTCGCTGAAATTCCAGTAAACTTGGGAGTTTTGTGGAAGCTCTGCAAACACTTACATAAGAAAGCATATTTTCCTTGCCTCTGCTTGGGGATACTTCAGCGGGGGACAATGCATAGAGAGTGCACTGAGAACTAATTGAGTGAGCCAAGTTTCAAACAGGTATCACAAACTGTGTTTGATTTAGCATTCCAAATGCATGTATTCACATAGGGAAAAAAGAAGTTAAACCTAAAAATTCAAAGTGTTCCTGCAAAGGAACTCTTCAACATAAGATTACGAAATTTGGGCTGCCAAGTGCAACCCATATACTCATTTTTGCTGCCAAGTTTCAACAAGATCGGGTGAAAAGACATTTGCTGAGAGTCCAGTAAACTCTTGAGTTCTGTGGATGCTCTACAAACACGTTCAAATGAAAGTCTATTTTTCTTTGCTCTGCTTAGGGGTACATAAACCGGTAACGAAGCGTAGAGAGCACAATGAGAATTCATTCAGTGAGTCAAGTTTCAAGCAGCTAGCACAAACCGTGTTTGATTTAGATTTTCAAAAGCATGTATCCCTAGAGGGGAAAATGTAGTAAAACCTAAATATTCAAAGTCGTCCTGCAAAGGAATGCTTCAACCTAGCAGAACAAAATTTGTGCAGCCAAGCGCAACTGGTATACACCTTTTTCCTAAAAAGTATCAACAATACAGGGTGACAAAATATTTGCTGAGGTTTCCGTAATCTCTGAGTTTTTTGGAAGCTCGGTGAATACTTTCCAAAGAAAGTGTGTTTTCCTTGCCTCTGCTTAGGGCTACTTCAACAGGGAACAATGCATAGAGAGTGCACTGAGAACTAGTTGAATGAGTCAAGTTACAAGCACACAGCAAAAACCGTGTTTGATTTAGAGTTCCATATGCATGTATCCCTATAGGGGAAAATGAAGTGAAACCTAAAATTTCAAAGTATTCCTGCAAACCAACTATTCAACCTAGAAGATCTAAATTTGGGCAGCCAAATGCAACCGGTCTACTTATCTTTCCTGTTGAGTTAACAACAAGTTAGGGTGAAAAAATATTTGCTGAGATTCCAGGAAACTCAAAGTTCTGTGGAATCACTGCAAATGCTTTCCAATGAAAGTTTCTTTCCCTGGCCTCTGCTTAGGGTTACTTCAACAGAAAACAAAGAATAGAGATCGCACTGAGAACTAGTTGAGTGCGTTTCAGTTTCAAGCAGCTAGCATAAACCGTGTTTGATTTATAAGTCCAAATGCATACGTCCCTATAAGGAAAAGTGAAGTGAAACCTAAAAATTCAAAGTGTTCCTGCAAACGAACTTTTCAACCTAGAAGAACGACATTTGGGTAGCTAAGTGCAACTGGTATACTCATCTTTCCTGACAAGGGTCATCAAGATCAGGTGAGTAAATATTTGCAGAGATTCCAGTTCACTTGGAGCTCTGTTGAAGCTCTGTAAATGCTTTCTAAGGAAAGCGTATGTTCCTCGCCTCCACTTAGGACCACTTCAACAGGGAACAAAGCACAGAGAGTACACCAGGAACTAATTGAGTGAGTCAAGCTTCAAGCAGCTAGCACAAACAGTGTTTGATTTAGAGTTCCAAATGCATGTATTCCTATAGGTTAAAATGAAGAGAAACCCCCCCCAAATGCAATGTCTTCCTGAAAGCACATGCTTCAACTTAGAAGAACGAAATTTTGGCAGGCAAATGCAACTGGTATACTCATCTTTCTTACCTAGGATCAACAAGATCAAGTGAAAAAATATTCGCTGAAATTCCAGTAAACTTGGGAGTTTTGTGGAAGCTCTGCAAACACTTACATAAGAAAGCGTATTTTCCTTGCCTCTGCTTGGGGATACTTCAGCGGGGGACAATGCATAGAGAGTGCACTGAGAACTAATTGAGTGAGCCAAGTTTCAAACAGGTATCACAAACTGTGTTTGATTTAGCATTCCAAATGCATGTATTCACATAGGGAAAAAAGAAGTTAAACCTAAAAATTCAAAGTGTTCCTGCAAAGGAACTCTTCAACATAAGATTACGAAATTTGGGCTGCCAAGTGCAACCCATATACTCATTTTTGCTGCCAAGTTTCAACAAGATCAGGTGAAAAAACATTTGCTGAGAGTCCAGTAAACTCTTGAGTTCTGTGGATGCTCTACAAACACGTTCAAATGAAAGTCTATTTTTCTTTGCTCTGCTTAGGGGTACATAAACCGGTAACGAAGCATAGAGAGCACAATGAGAATTCATTCAGTGAGTCAAGTTTCAAGCAGCTAGCACAAACCCTGTTTGATTTAGATTTTCAAAAGCATGTATCCCTAGAGGGGAAAATGTAGTAAAACCTAAATATTCAAAGTCATCCTGCAAAGGAATGCTTCAACCTAGCAGAACAAAATTTGTGCAGCCAAGCGCAACTGGTATACACCTTTTTCCTAAAAAGTATCAACAAGATAGGGTGACAAAATATTTGCTGAGGTTTCCGTAATCTCTGAGTTTTTTGGAAGCTCGGTGAATACTTTCCAAAGAAAGTGTGTTTTCCTTGCCTCTGCTTAGGGCTACTTCAACAGGGAACAATGCATAGAGAGTGCACTGAGAACTAGTTGAATGAGTCAAGTTACAAGCACACAGCAAAAACCGTGTTTGATTTAGAGTTCCATATGCATGTATCCCTATAGGGGAAAATGAAGTAAAACCTAAAATTTCAAAGTATTCCTGCAAACCAACTATTCAACCTAGAAGATCTAAATTTGGGCAGCCAAATGCAACCGGTCTACTTATCTTTCCTGTTGAGTTAACAACAAGTTAGGGTGAAAAAATATTTGCTGAGATTCCAGGAAACTCAAAGTTCTGTGGAATCACTGCAAATGCTTTCCAATGAAAGTTTCTTTCCCTGGCCTCTGTTTAGGGTTACTTCAACAGAAAACAAAGCATAGAGATCGCACTGAGAACTAGTTGAGTGCGTTTCAGTTTCAAGCAGCTAGCATAAACCGTGTTTGATTTATAAGTCCAAATGCATACGTCCCTATAAGGAAAAGTGAAGTGAAACCTAAAAATTCAAAGTGTTCCTGCAAACGAACTTTTCAACCTAGAAGAACGACATTTGGGTAGCTAAGTGCAACTGGTATACTCATCTTTCCTGACAAGGGTCATCAAGATCAGGTGAGTAAATATTTGCAGAGATTCCAGTTCACTTGGAGCTCTGTTGAAGCTCTGTAAATGCTTTCTAAGGAAAGCGTATGTTCCTCGCCTCCACTTAGGACCACTTCAACAGGGAACAAAGCACAGAGAGTACACCAGGAACTAATTGAGTGAGTCAAGCTTCAAGCAGCTAGCACAAACAGTGTTTGATTTAGAGTTTCAAATGCATGTATTCCTATAGGTTAAAATGAAGAGAAACCCCCCCCAAATGCAATGTCTTCCTGAAAGCACATGCTTCAACTTAGAATAAGGAAATTTTGGCAGGCAAATGCAACTGGTATACTCATCTTTCTTACCTAGGATCCACAAGATCAAGTGAAAAAATATTCGCTGAAATTCCAGTAAACTTGGGAGTTTTGTGGAAGCTCTGCAAACACTTACATAAGAAAGCGTATTTTCCTTGCCTCTGCTTGGGGATACTTCAGCGGGGGACAATGCATAGAGAGTGCACTGAGAACTAATTGAGTGAGCCAAGTTTCAAACAGGTATCACAAACTGTGTTTGATTTAGCATTCCAAATGCATGTATTCACATAGGGAAAAAAGAAGTTAAACCTAAAAATCCAAAGTGTTCCTGCAAAGGAACTCTTCAACATAAGATTCCGAAATTTGGGCTGCCAAGTGCAACCCATATACTCATTTTTGCTGCCAAGTTTCAACAAGATCGGGTGAAAAAACATTTGCTGAGAGTCCAGTAAACTCTTGAGTTCTGTGGATGCTCTACAAACACGTTCAAATGAAAGTCTATTTTTCTTTGCTCTGCTTAGGGGTACATAAACTGGTAACGAAGCATAGAGAGCACAATGAGAATTCATTCAGTGAGTCAAGTTTCAAGCAGCTAGCACAAACCGTGTTTGATTTAGATTTTCAAAAGCATGTATCCCTAGAGGGGAAAATGTAGTAAAACCTAAATATTCAAAGTCATCCTGCAAAGGAATGCTTCAACCTAGCAGAACAAAATTTGTGCAGCCAAGCGCAACTGGTATACACCTTTTTCCTACCAAGTATCAACAAGATAGGGTGACAAAATATTTGCTGAGGTTTCCGTAATCTCTGAGTTTTTTGGAAGCTCGGTGAATACTTTCCAAAGAAAGTGTGTTTTCCTTGCCTCTGCTTAGGGCTACTTCAACAGGGAACAATGCATAGAGAGTGCACTGAGAACTAGTTGAATGAGTCAAGTTACAAGCACACAGCAAAAACCGAGTTTGATTTAGAGTTCCATGCGCATGTATCCCTATAGGGGAAAATGAAGTGAAACCTAAAATTTCAAAGTATTCCTGCAAACCAACTATTCAACCTAGAAGATCTAAATTCGGGCAGCCAAATGCAACCGGTCTACTTATCTTTCCTGTCGAGTTAACAACAAGTTAGGGTGAAAAAATATTTGCTGAGATTCCAGGAAACTCAAAGTTCTGTGCAATCACTGCAAATGCTTTCCAATGAAAGTTTCTTTCCCTGGCCTCTGCTTAGGGTTACTTCAACAGAAAACAAAGCATAGAGATCGCACTGAGAACTAGTTGAGTGCGTTTCAGTTTCAAGCAGCTAGCATAAACCGTGTTTGATTTATAAGTCCAAATGCATACGTCCCTATAAGGAAAAGTGAAGTGAAACCTAAAAATTCAAAGTGTTCCTGCAAACGAACTTTTCAACCTAGAAGAACGACATTTGGGTAGCTAAGTGCAACTGGTATACTCATCTTTCCTGACAAGGGTCATCAAGATCAGGTGAGTAAATATTTGCAGAGATTCCAGTTCACTTGGAGCTCTGTTGAAGCTCTGTAAATGCTTTCTAAGGAAAGCGTATGTTCCTCGCCTCCACTTAGGACCACTTCAACAGGGAACAAAGCACAGAGAGTACACCAGGAACTAATTGAGTGAGTCAAGCTTCAAGCAGCTAGCACAAACAGTGTTTGATTTAGAGTTCCAAATGCATGTATTCCTATAGGTTAAAATGAAGAGAAACCCCCCCCAAATGCAATGTCTTCCTGAAAGCACATGCTTCAACTTAGAAGAACGAAATTTTGGCAGGCAAATGCAACTGGTATACTCATCTTTCTTACCTAGGATCCACAAGATCAAGTGAAAAAATATTCGCTGAAATTCCAGTAAACTTGGGAGTTTTGTGGAAGCTCTGCAAACACTTACATAAGAAAGCGTATTTTCCTTGCCTCTGCTTGGGGATACTTCAGCGGGGGACAATGCATAGAGAGTGCACTGAGAACTAATTGAGTGAGCCAAGTTTCAAACAGGTATCACAAACTGTGTTTGATTTAGCATGCCAAATGCATGTATTCACATAGGGAAAAAAGAAGTTAAACCTAAAAATTCAAAGTGTTCCTGCAAAGGAACTCTTCAACATAAGATTCCGAAATTTGGGCTGCCAAGTGCAACCCATATACTCATTTTTGCTGCCAAGTTTCAACAAGATCGGGTGAAAAAACATTTGCTGAGAGTCCAGTAAACTCTTGAGTTCTGTGGATGCTCTACAAACACGTTTAAATGAAAGTCTATTTTTCTTTGCTCTGCTTAGGGGTACATAAACCGGTAACGAAGCGTAGAGAGCACAATGAGAATTCATTCAGTGAGTCAAGTTTCAAGCAGCTAGCACAAACCGTGTTTGATTTAGATTTTCAAAAGCATGTATCCCTAGAGGGGAAAATGTAGTAAAACCTAAATATTCAAAGTCATCCTGCAAAGGGATGCTTCAACCTAGCAGAACAAAATTTGTGCAGCCAAGCGCAACTGGTATACACCTTTTTCCTACCAAGTATCAACAAGATAGGGTGACAAAATATTTGCTGAGGTTTCCGTAATCTCTGAGTTTTTTGGAAGCTCGGTGAATACTTTCCAAAGAAAGTGTGTTTTCCTTGCCTCTGCTTAGGGCTACTTCAACAGGGAACAATGCATAGAGAGTGCACTGAGAACTAGTTGAATGAGTCAAGTTACAAACACAGAGCAAAAACCGTGTTTGATTTAGAGTTCCATGCGCATGTATCCCTATAGGGGAAAATGAAGTGAAACCTAAAATTTCAAAGTATTCCTGCAAACCAACTATTCAACCTAGAAGATCTAAATTTGGGCAGCCAAATGCAACCGGTCTACTTATCTTTCCTGTCGAGTTAACAACAAGTTAGGGTGAAAAAATATTTGCTGAGATTCCAGGAAACTCAAAGTTCTGTGGAATCACTGCAAATGCTTTCCAATTAAAGTTTCTTTCCCTGGCCTCTGCTTAGGGTTACTTCAACAGAAAACAAAGCATAGAGATCGCACTGAGAACTAGTTGAGTGCGTTTCAGTTTCAAGCAGCTAGCATAAACCGTGTTTCATTTATAAGTCCAAATGCATACGTCCCTATAAGGAAAAGTGAAGTGAAACCTAAAAATTCAAAGTGTTCCTGCAAACGAACTTTTCAACCTAGAAGAACGACATTTGGGTAGCTAAGTGCAACTGGTATACTCATCTTTCCTGACAAGGGTCATCAAGATCAGGTGAGTAAATATTTGCAGAGATTCCAGTTCACTTGGAGCTCTGTTGAAGCTCTGTAAATGCTTTCTAAGGAAAGCGTATGTTCCTCGCCTCCACTTAGGACCACTTCAACAGGGAACAAAGCACAGAGAGTACACCAGGAACTAATTGAGTGAGTCAAGCTTCAAGCAGCTAGCACAAACAGTGTTTGATTTAGAGTTCCAAATGCATGTATTCCTATAGGTTAAAATGAAGAGAAACCCCCCCCAAATGCAATGTCTTCCTGAAAGCACATGCTTCAACTTAGAAGAACGAAATTTTGGCAGGCAAATGCAACTGTTATACTCATCTTTCTTACCTAGGATCCACAAGATCAAGTGAAAAAATATTCGCTGAATTTCCAGTAAACTTGGGAGTTTTGTGGAAGCTCTGCAAACACTTACATAAGAAAGCGTATTTTCCTTGCCTCTGCTTGGGGATACTTCAGCGGGGGACAATGCATAGAGAGTGCACTGAGAACTAATTGAGTGAGCCAAGTTTCAAACAGGTATCACAAACTGTGTTTGATTTAGCATGCCAAATGCATGTATTCACATAGGGAAAAAAGAAGTTAAACCTAAAAATTCAAAGTGTTCCTGCAAAGGAACTCTTCAACATAAGATTACGAAATTTGGGCTGCCAAGTGCAACCCATATACTCATTTTTGCTGCCAAGTTTCAACAAGATCGGGTGAAAAAACATTTGCTGAGAGTCCAGTAAACTCTTGAGTTCTGTGGATGCTCTACAAACACGTTCAAATGAAAGTCTATTTTTCTTTGCTCTGCTTAGGGGTACATAAACCGGTAAAAAAGTGTAGAAAGCACAAGGAGAATTCATTCAGTGAGTCAAGTTTCAAGCAGCTAGCACAAACCGTGTTTGATTTAGATTTTCAAAAGCATGTATCCCTAGAGGGGAAAATGTAGTAAAACCTAAATATTCAAAGTCATCCTGCAAAGGGATGCTTCAACCTAGCAGAACAAAATTTGTGCAGCCAAGTGCAACTGGTATACACCTTTTTCCTACCAAGTATCAACAAGATAGGGTGACAAAATATTTGCTCAGGTTTCCGTAATCTCTGAGTTTTTTGGAAGCTCGGTGAATACTTTCCAAAGAAAGTGTGTTTTCCTTGCCTCTGCTTAGGGCTACTTCAACAGGGAACAATGCATAGAGAGTGCACTGAGAACTAGTTGAATGAGTCAAGTTACAAGCACACAGCAAAAACCGTGTTTGATTTAGAGTTCCATGTGCATGTATCCCTATAGGGGAAAATGAAGTGAAACCTAAAATTTCAAAGTATTCCTGCAAACCAACTATTCAACCTAGAAGATCTAAATTTGGGCAGCCAAATGCAACCGGTCTACTTATGTTTCCTATCGAGTTAACAACAAGTTAGGGTGAAAAAATATTTGCTGAGATTCCAGGAAACTCAAAGTTCTGTGGAATCACTGCAAATGCTTTCCAATGAAAGTTTCTTTCCATGGCCTCTGCTTAGGGTTACTTCAACAGAAAACAAAGCATAGAGATCGCACTGAGAACTAGTTGAGTGCGTTTCAGTTTCAAGCAGCTAGCATAAACCGTGTTTGATTTATAAGTCCAAATGCATACGTCCCTATAAGGAAAAGTGAAGTGAAACCTAAAAATTCAAAGTGTTCCTGCAAACGAACTTTTCAACCTAGAAGAACGACATTTTTGTAGCTAAGTGCAACTGGTATACTCATCTTTCCTGACAAGGGTCATCAAGATCAGGTGAGTAAATATTTGCAGAGATTCCAGTTCACTTGGAGCTCTGTTGAAGCTCTGTAAATGCTTTCTAAGGAAAGCGTATGTTCCTCGCCTCCACTTAGGACCACTTCAACAGGGAACAAAGCACAGAGAGTACACCAGGAACTAATTGAGTGAGTCAAGCTTCAAGCAGCTAGCACAAACAGTGTTTGACTTAGAGTTCCAAATGCATGTATTCCTATAGGTTAAAATGAAGAGAAACCCCCCCCCCCAAATGCAATGTCTTCCTGAAAGCACATGCTTCAACTTAGAAGAACGAAATTTTGGCAGGCAAATGCAACTGGTATACTCATCTTTCTTACCTAGGATCAACAAGATCAAGTGAAAAAATATTCGCTGAAATTCCAGTAAACTTGGGAGTTTTGTGGAAGCTCTGCAAACACTTACATAAGAAAGCGTATTTTCCTTGCCTCTGCTTGGGGATACTTCAGCGGGGGACAATGCATAGAGAGTGCACTGAGAACTAATTGAGTGAGCCAAGTTTCAAACAGGTATCACAACTGTGTTTGATTTAGCATGCCAAATGCATGTATTCACATAGGGAAAAAAGAAGTTAAACCTAAAAATTCAAAGTGTTCCTGCAAAGGAACTCTTCAACATAAGATTACGAAATTTGGGCTGCCAAGTGCAACCCATATACTCATTTTTGCTGCCAAGTTTCAACAAGATCGGGTGAAAAAACATTTGCTGAGAGTCCAGTAAACTCTTGAGTTCTGTGGATGCTCTACAAACACGTTCAAATGAAAGTCTATTTTTCTTTGCTCTGCTTAGGGGTACATAAACCAGTAACAAAGCGTAGAGAGCACAATGAGAATTCATTCAGTGAGTCAAGTTTCAAGCAGCTAGCACAAACCGTGTTTGATTTAGATTTTCAAAAGCATGTATCCCTAGAGGGGAAAATGTAGTGAAACCTAAATATTCAAAGTCATCCTGCAAAGGGATGCTTCAACCTAGCAGAACAAAATTTGTGCAGCCAAGCGCAACTGGTATACACCTTTTTCCTACCAAGTATCAACAAGATAGGGTGACAAAATATTTGCTGAGGTTTCCGTAATCTCTGAGTTTTTTGGAAGCTCGGTGAATACTTTCCAAAGAAAGTGTGTTTTCCTTGCCTCTGCTTAGGGCTACTTCAACATGGAACAATGCATAGAGAGTGCACTGAAAACTAGTTGAATGAGTCAAGTTACAAGCACACAGCAAAAACCGTGTTTGATTTAGAGTTCCATGTGCATGTATCCCTATAGGGGAAAATGAAGTGAAACCTAAAATTTCAAAGTATTCCTGCAAACCAACTATTCAACCTAGAAGATCTAAATTCGGGCAGCCAAATGCAACCGGTCTACTTATCTTTCCTGTCGAGTTAACAACAAGTTAGGGTGAAAAAATATTTGCTGAGATTCCAGGAAACTCAAAGTTCTGTGGAATCACTGCAAATGCTTTCCAATGAAAGTTTCTTTCCCTGGCCTCTGCTTAGGGTTACTTCAACAGAAAACAAAGCATAGAGATCGCACTGAGAACTAGTTGAGTGAGTTTCAGTTTCAAGCAGCTAGCATAAACCGTGTTTGATTTATAAGTCCAAATGCATACGTCCCTATAAGGAAAAGTGAAGTGAAACCTAAAAATTCAAAGTGTTCCTGCAAACGAACTTTTCAACCTAGAAGAACGACATTTGGGTAGCTAAGTGCAACTGGTATACTCATCTTTCCTGACAAGGGTCATCAAGATCAGGTGAGTAAATATTTGCAGAGATTCCAGTTCACTTGGAGCTCTGTTGAAGCTCTGTAAATGCTTTCTAAGGAAAGCGTATGTTCCTCGCCTCCACTTAGGACCACTTCAACAGGGAACAAAGCACAGAGAGTACACCAGGAACTAATTGAGTGAGTCAAGCTTCAAGCAGCTAGCACAAACAGTGTTTGATTTAGAGTTCCAAATGCATGTATTCCTATAGGTTAAAATGAAGAGAAACCCCCCCAAATGCAATGTCTTCCTGAAAGCACATGCTTCAACTTAGAAGAACGAAATTTTGGCAGGCAAATGCAACTGGTATACTCATCTTTCTTACCTAGGATCAACAAGATCAAGTGAAAAAAATATTCGCTGAAATTCCAGTAAACTTGGGAGTTTTGTGGAAGCTCTGCAAACACTTACATAAGAAAGCGTATTTTCCTTGCCTCTGCTTGGGGATACTTCAGCGGGGGACAATGCATAGAGAGTGCACTGAGAACTAATTGAGTGAGCCAAGTTTCAAACAGGTATCACAAACTGTGTTTGATTTAGCATTCCAAAAGCATGTATTCACATAGGGAAAAAAGAAGTTAAACCTAAAAATTAAAAGTGTTCCTGTAAAGGAACTCTTCAACATAAGATTACGAATTTGGGCTGCCAAGTGCAACCCATATACTCATTTTTGCTGCCAAGTTTCAACAAGATCGGGTGAAAAAACATTTGCTGAGAGTCCAGTAAACTCTTGAGTTCTGTGGATGCTCTACAAACACGTTCAAATGAAAGTCTATTTTTCTTTGCTCTGCTTAGGGTACATAAACCGGTAACGAAGCGTAGAGAGCACAATGAGAATTCATTCAGTGAGTCAAGTTTCAAGCAGCTAGCACAAACCGTGTTTGATTTAGATTTTCAAAAGCATGTATCCCTAGAGATGAAAATTTAGTAAAACCTAAATATTCAAAGTCATCCTGCAAAGGAATGCTTCAACCTAGCAGAACAAAATTTGTGCAGCCAAGTGCAACTGGTATACACCTTTTTCCTACCAAGTATCAACAAGATAGGGTGACAAAATATTTGCTGAGGTTTCCGTAATCTCTGAGTTTTTTGGAAGCTCGGTGAATACTTTCCAAAGAAAGTGTGTTTTCCTTGCCTCTGCTTAGGGCTACTTCAACAGGGAACAATGCATAGAGAGTGCACTGAGAACTAGTTGAATGAGTCAAGTTACAAGCACACAGCAAAAACCGTGTTTGATTTAGAGTTCCATATGCACGTATCCCTATAGGGGAAAATGAAGTGAAACCTAAAATTTCAAAGTATTCCTGCAAACCAACTATTCAACCTAGAAGATCTAAATTTGTTCAGCCAAATGCAACCGGTATACTTATCTTTCCTGTCGAGTTAACAACAAGTTAGGGTGAGAAAATATTTGCTGAGATTCCAGGAAACTCAAAGTTCTGTGCAATCACTGCAAATGCTTTCCAATGAAAGTTTCTTTCCCTGGCCTCTGCTTAGGGTTACTTCAACAGAAAACAAAGCATAGAGATCACACTGAGAACTAGTTGAGTGAGTTTCAGTTTCAAGCAGCTAGCATAAACCGTGTTTGATTTATAAGTCCAAATGCATACGTCCCTGTAAGGAAAAGTGAAGGTGAAACCTAAAAATTCAAAGTGTTCCTGCAAACGAACTTTTCAACCTAGAAGAACGACATTTGGGTAGCTAAGTGCAACTGGTATACTCATCTTTCCTGACAAGGGTCATCAAGATCAGGTGAGTAAATATTTGCAGAGATTCCAGTTCACTTGGAGCTCTGTTGAAGCTCTCTAAATGCTTTCTAAGGAAAGCGTATGTTCCTCGTCTCCACTTAGGACCACCACTTCAACAGGGAACAAAGCACAGAGAGTACACCAGGAACTAATTGAGTGAGTCAAGCTTCAAGCAGCTAGCACAAACAGTGTTTGATTTAGAGTTCCAAATGCATGTATTCCTATAGGTTAAAATGAAGAGAAACCCCCCCAAATGCAATGTCTTCCTGAAAGCACATGCTTCAACTTAGAAGAACGAAATTTTGGCAGGCAAATGCAACTGGTATACTCATCTTTCTTACTTAGGATCAACAAGATCAAGTGAAAAAATATTCGCTGAAATTCCAGTAAACTTGGGAGTTTTGAGGAAGCTCTGCAAACACTTACATAAGAAAGCGTATTTTCCTTGCCTCTGCTTGGGGATACTTCAGCGGGGGACAATGCCTAGAGAGTGCACTGAGAACTAATTGAGTGAGCCAAGTTTCAAACAGGTATCACAAACTGTGTTTGATTTAGCATTCCAAATGCATGTATTCACATAGGGAAAAAAGAAGTTAAACCTAAAAATTCAAAGTGTTCCTGCAAAGGAACTCTTCAACATAAGATTACGAAATTTGGGCTGCCAAGTGCAACTCATATACTCATTTTTGCTGCCAAGTTTCAACAAGATCGGGTGAAAAAACACTTGCTGAGAGTCCAGTAAACTCTTGAGTTCTGTGGATGCTCTACAAACACGTTCAAATGAAAGTCCTATTTTTCTTTGCTCTGCTTAGGGGTACATAAACCCGGTAACGAAGCGTAGAGAGCACAATGAGAATTCATTCAGTGAGTCAAGTTTCAAGCAGCTGGCACAAACCCTGTTTGATTTAGATTTTCAAAAGCATGTATCCCTAGAGGGGAAAATGTAGTAAAACCTAAATATTCAAAGTCGTCCTGCAAAGGAATGCTTCAACCTAGCAGAACAAAATTTGTGCAGCCAAGCGCAACTGGTATACACCTTTTTCCTACCAAGTATCAACAAGATAGGGTGACAAAATATTTGCTGATTTTTCCGTAATCTCTGAGTTTTTTGGAAGCTCGGTGAATACTTTCCAAAGAAAGTGTGTTTTCCTTGCCTCTGCTTAGGGCTACTTCAACAGGGAACAATGCATAGAGAGTGCACTGAGAACTAGTTGAATGAGTCAAGTTACAATCACACAGCAAAAACCGTGTTTGATTTAGAGTTCCATATGCATGTATCCCTATAGGGGAAAATGAAGTGAAAACTAAAATTTCAAAGTATTCCTGCAAACCAACTATTCAACCTAGAAGATCTAAATTTGGGCAGCCAAATGCAACCGGTATACTTGTCTTTCCTGTTGAGTTAACAACAAGTTAGGGTGAAAAAATATTTGCTGAGATTCCAGGAAACTCAAAGTTCTGTGGAATCACTGCAAATGCTTTCCAATGAAAGTTTCTTTCCCTGGCCTCTGCTTAGGGTTACTTCAACAGAAAACAAAGCATAGAGATCGCACTGAGAACTAGTTGAGTGAGTTTCAGTTTCAAGCAGCTAGCATAAACCGTGTTTGATTTATAAGTCCAAATGCATACGTCCCTATAAGGAAAAGTGAAGTGAAACCTAAAAATTCAAAGTGTTCCTGCAAACGAACTTTTCAACCTAGAAGAACGACATTTGGGTAGCTAAGTGCAACTGGTATACTCATCTTTCCTGACAAGGGTCATCAAGATCAGGTGAGTAAATATTTGCAGAGATTCCAGTTCACTTGGAGCTCTGTTGAAGCTCTGTAAATGCTTTCTAAGGAAAGCGTATGTTCCTCGCCTCCACTTAGGACCACTTCAACAGGGAACAAAGCACAAAGAGTACACCAGGAACTAATTGAGTGAGTCAAGCTTCAAGCAGCTAGCACAAACAGTGTTTGATTTAGAGTTCCAAATGCATGTATTCCTATAGGTTAAAATGAAGAGAAACCCCCCCCCCAAATGCAATGTCTTCCTGAAAGCACATGCTTCAACTTAGAAGAACGAAATTTTGGCAGGCAAATGCAACGGGTATACTCATCTTTTTACTTAGGATCAACAAGATCAAGTGAAAAAATATTCGCTGAAATTCCAGTAAACTTGGGAGTTTTGTGGAAGCTCTGCAAACACTTACATAAGAAAGCGTATTTTCCTTGCCTCTGCTTGGGGATACTTCTGTGGGGGACAATGCATAGAGAGTGCACTGAGAACAAATTGAGTGAGCCAAGTTTCAAACAGGTATCACAAACTGTGTTTGATTTAGCATTCCAAATGCATGTATTCACATAGGGAAAAAAGAAGTTAAACCTAAAAATTCAAAGTGTTCCTGCAAAGGAACTCTTCAACATAAGATTACGAAATTTGGGCTGCCAAGTGCAACCCATATACTCATTTTTGCTGCCAAGTTTCAACAAGATCGGGTGAAAAAACATTTGCTGAGAGTCCAGTAAACTCTTGAGTTCTGTGGATGCTCTACAAACACGTTCAAATGAAAGTCTATTTTTCTTTGCTCTGCTTAGGGGTACATAAACCGGTAACGAAGCGTAGAGAGCACAATGAGAATTCATTCAGTGAGTCAAGTTTCAAGCAGCTAGCACAAACCCTGTTTGATTTAGATTTTCAAAAGCATGTATCCCTAGAGGGGAAAATGTAGTAAAACCTAAATATTCAAAGTCGTCCTGCAAAGGAATGCTTCAACCTAGCAGAACAAAATTTGTGCAGCCAAGAGCAACTGGTATACACCTTTTTCCTACCAAGTATCAACAAGATAGGGTGACAAAATATTTGCTGAGGTTTCCGTAATCTCTGAGTTTTTTGGAAGCTCGGTGAATACTTTCCAAAGAAAGTGTGTTTTCCTTGCCTCTGCTTAGGGCTATTTCAACAGGGAACAATGCATAGAGAGTGCACTGAGAACTAGTTGAATGAGTCAAGTTACAAGCACACAGCAAAAACCGTGTTTGATTTAGAGTTCCATGTGCATGTATCCCTATAGGGGAAAATGAAGTGAAACCTAAAATTTCAAAGTATTCCTGCAAACCAACTATTCAACCTAGAAGATCTAAATTTGGGCAGCCAAATGCAACCGGTATACTTGTCTTTCCTGTCGAGTTAACAACAAGTTAGGGTGAAAAAATATTTGCTGAGATTCCAGGAAACTCAAAGTTCTGTGGAATCACTGCAAATGCTTTCCAATGAAAGTTTCTTTCCCTGGCCTCTGCTTAGGGTTACTTCAACAGAAAACAAAGCATAGAGATCGCACTGAGAACTAGTTGAGTGAGTTTCAGTTTCAAGCAGCTAGCATAAACCGTGTTTGATTTATAAGTCCAAATGCATACGTCCCTATAAGGAAAAGTGAAGTGAAACCTAAAAATTCAAAGTGTTCCTGCAAACGAACTTTTCAACCTAGAAGAACGACATTTGGGTAGCTAAGTGCAACTGGTATACTCATCTTTCCTGACAAGGGTCATCAAGATCAGGTGAGTAAATATTTGCAGAGATTCCAGTTCACTTGGAGCTCTGTTGAAGCTCTGTAAATGCTTTCTAAGGAAAGCGTATGTTCCTCGCCTCCACTTAGGACCACTTCAACAGGGAACAAAGCACAGAGAGTACACCAGGAACTAATTGAGTGAGTCAAGCTTCAAGCAGCTAGCACAAACAGTGTTTGATTTAGAGTTCCAAATGCATGTATTCCTATAGGTTAAAATGAAGAGAACCCCCCCCCCCCCAAATTCAATGTCTTCCTGAAAGCACATGCTTCAACTTAGGAGAACGAAATTTTGGCAGGCAAATGCAACTGGTATACTCATCTTTCTTACCTAGGATCAAGAAGATCAAGTGAAAAAATATTCGCTGAAATTCCAGTAAACTTGGGAGTTTTGTGGAAGCTCTGCAAACACTTACATAAGAAAGCGTATTTTCCTTGCCTCTGCTTGGGGATACTTCAGCGGGGGACAATGCATAGAGAGTGCACTGAGAACTAATTGAGTGAGCCAAGTTTCAAACAGGTATCACAAACTGTGTTTGATTTAGCATTCCAAATGCATGTATTCACCTAGGGAAAAAAGAAGTTAAACCTAAAAATTCAAAGTGTTCCTGCAAAGGAACTCTTCAACATAAGATTACGAAATTTGGGCTGCCAAGTGCAACCCATATACTCATTTTTGCTGCCAAGTATCAACAAGATCGGGTGAAAAAACATTTGCTGAGAGTCCAGTAAACTCTTGAGTTCTGTGGATGCTCTACAAACACGTTCAAATGAAAGTCTATTTTTCTTTGCTCTGCTTAGGGGTACATAAACCGGTAACAACGCGTAGAGAGCACAATGAGAATTCATTCAGTGAGTCAAGTTTCAAGCACCTAGCACAAACCGTGTTTGATTTAGATTTTCAAAAGCATGTATCCCTAGAGGGGAAAATGTAGTAAAACCTTAATATTCAAAGTCGTCCTGCAAAGGAATGCTTCAACCTAGCAGAACAAAATTTGTGCAGCCAAGCGCAACTGGTATACACCTTTTTCCTACCAAGTATCAACAAGATAGGGTGACAAAATATTTGCTGAGGTTTCCGTAATCTCTGAGTTTTTTGGAAGCTCGGTGAATACTTTCCAAAGAAAGTGTGTTTTCCTTTCCTCTGCTTACGGCTATTTCAACAGGGAACAATGCATAGAGAGTGCACTGAGAACTAGTTGAATGAGTCAAGTTACAAGCACACAGCAAAAACCGTGTTTGATTTAGAGTTCCATGTGCATGTATCCCTATAGGGGAAAATGAAGTGAAACCTAAAATTTCAAAGTATTCCTGCAAACCAACTATTCAACCTAGAAGATCTAAATTTGGGCAGCCAAATGCAACCGGTATACTTATCTTTCCTGTTGAGTTAACAACAAGTTAGGGTGAAAAAATATTTGCTGAGATTCCATTAACCTCAAAGTTCTGTGCAATCACTGCAAATGCTTTCCAATGAAAGTTTCTTTCCCTGGCCTCTGCTTAGGGTTACTTCAACAGAAAACAAAGCATAGAGATCGCACTGAGAACTAGTTGAGTGAGTTTCAGTTTCAAGCAGCTAGCATAAACCGTGTTTGATTTATAAGTCCAAATGCATACGTCCCTATAAGGAAAAGTGAAGTGAAACCTAAAAATTCAAAGTGTTCCTGCAAACGAACTTTTCAACCTAGAAGAACGACATTTGGGTAGCTAAGTGCAACTGGTATACTCATCTTTCCTGACAAGGGTCATCAAGATCAGGTGAGTAAATATTTGCAGAGATTCCAGTTCACTTGGAGCTCTGTTGAATCTCTGTCAATGCTTTCTAAGGAAAGCGTATTTTCCTCGCCTCCACTTAGGACCACTTCAACAGGGAACAAAGCACAGAGAGTACACCAGGAACTAATTGAGTGAGTCAAGCTTCAAGCAGCTAGCACAAACAGTGTTTGATTTAGAGTTCAAAATGCATGTATTCCTATAGGTTAAAATGAAGAGAAACCCCCCAAATGCAATGTCTTCCTGAAAGCACATGCTTCAACTTAGAAGAACGAAATTTTGGCAGGCAAATGCAACAGGTATGCTCATTTTTCTTACCTAGGACCAACAAGATCAAGTGAAAAAATATTCGCTGAAATTCCAGTAAACTTGGGAGTTTTGTGGAAGCTCTGCAAACACTTACATAAGAAAGCGTATTTTCCTTGCCTCTGCTTGGGGATACTTCAGCGGGGGACAATGCATAGAGAGTGCACTGAGAACTAATTGAGTGAGCCAAGTTTCAAACAGGTATCACAAACTGTGTTTGATTTAGCATTCCAAATGCATGTATTCACATAGGGAAAAAAGAAGTTAAACCTAAAAATTCAAAGTGTTCCTGCAAAGGAACTCTTCAACATAAGATTACGAAATTTGGGCTGCCAAGTGCAACCCATATACTCATTTTTGCTGCCAAGTATCAACAAGATCGGGTGAAAAAACATTTGCTGAGAGTCCAGTAAACTCTTGAGTTCTGTGGATGCTCTACAAACACGTTCAAATGAAAGTCTATTTTTCTTTGCTCTGCTTAGGGGTACATAAACCGGTAACAACGCGTAGAGAGCACAATGAGAATTCATTCAGTGAGTCAAGTTTCAAGCACCTAGCACAAACCGTGTTTAATTTAGATTTTCAAAAGCATGTATCCCTAGAGGGGAAAATGTAGTAAAACCTTAATATTCAAAGTCGTCCTGCAAAGGAATGCTTCAACCTAGCAGAACAAAATTTGTGCAGCCAAGCGCAACTGGTATACACCTTTTTCCTACCAAGTATCAACAAGATAGGGTGACAAAATATTTGCTGAGGTTTCCGTAATCTCTGAGTTTTTTGGAAGCTCGGTGAATACTTTCCAAAGAAAGTGTGTTTTCCTTTCCTCTGCTTACGGCTATTTCAACAGGGAACAATGCATAGAGAGTGCACTGAGAACTAGTTGAATGAGTCAAGTTACAAGCACACAGCAAAAACCGTGTTTGATTTAGAGTTCCATGTGCATGTATCCCTATAGGGGAAAATGAAGTGAAACCTAAAATTTCAAAGTATTCCTGCAAACCAACTATTCAACCTAGAAGATCTAAATTTGGGCAGCCAAATGCAACCGGTATACTTATCTTTCCTGTTGAGTTAACAACAAGTTAGGGTGAAAAAATATTTGCTGAGATTCCATTAACCTCAAAGTTCTGTGCAATCACTGCAAATGCTTTCCAATGAAAGTTTCTTTCCCTGGCCTCTGCTTAGGGTTACTTCAACAGAAAACAAAGCATAGAGATCGCACTGAGAACTAGTTGAGTGAGTTTCAGTTTCAAGCAGCTAGCATAAACCGTGTTTGATTTATAAGTCCAAATGCATACGTCCCTATAAGGAAAAGTGAAGTGAAACCTAAAAATTCAAAGTGTTCCTGCAAACGAACTTTTCAACCTAGAAGAACGACATTTGGGTAGCTAAGTGCAACTGGTATACTCATCTTTCCTGACAAGGGTCATCAAGATCAGGTGAGTAAATATTTGCAGAGATTCCAGTTCACTTGGAGCTCTGTTGAAGCTCTGTCAATGCTTTCTAAGGAAAGCGTATTTTCCTCGCCTCCACTTAGGACCACTTCAACAGGGAACAAAGCACAGAGAGTACACCAGGAACTAATTGAGTGAGTCAAGCTTCAAGCAGCTAGCACAAACAGTGTTTGATTTAGAGTTCCAAATGCATGTATTCCTATAGGTTAAAATGAAGAGAAACCCCCCAAATGCAATGTCTTCCTGAAAGCACATGCTTCAACTTAGAAGAACGAAATTTTGGCAGGCAAATGCAACAGGTATGCTCATTTTTCTTACCTAGGACCAACAAGATCAAGTGAAAAAATATTCGCTGAAATTCCAGTAAACTTGGGAGTTTTGTGGAAGCTCTGCAAACACTTACATAAGAAAGCGTATTTTCCTTGCCTCTGCTTGGGGATACTTCAGCGGGGGACAATGCATAGAGAGTGCACTGAGAACTAATTGAGTGAGCCAAGTTTCAAACAGGTATCACAAACTGTGTTTAATTTAGCATTCCAAATGCATGTATTCACATAGGGAAAAAAGAAGTTAAACCTAAAAATTCAAAGTGTTCCTGCAAAGGAACTCTTCAACATAAGATTACGAAATTTGGGCTGCCAAGTGCAACCCATATACTCATTTTTGCTGCCAAGTTTCAACAAGATCGGGTGAAAAAACATTTGCTGAGAGTCCAGTAAACTCTTGAGTTCTGTGGATGCTCAACAAACACGTTCAAATGAAAGTCTATTTTTCTTTGCTCTGCGTAGGGGTACATAAACTGGTAACGAAGCGTAGAGAGCACAATGAGAATTCATTCAGTGAGTCAAGTTTCAAGCAGCTAGCACAAACCGTGTTTGATTTAGATTTTCAAAAGCATGTATCCCTAGAGGGGAAAATGTAGTAAAACCTAAATATTCAAAGTCATCCTGCAAAAGAATGCTTCAACCTAGCAGAACAAAATTTGTGCAGCCAAGCGCAACTGGTATACACCTTTTTCCTACCAAGTATCAACAAGATAGGGTGACAAAATATTTGCTGAGGTTTCCGTAATCTCTGGGTTTTTTGGAAGCTCGGTGAATACTTTCCAAAGAAAGTGTGTTTTCCTTGCCTCTGCTTAGGGCTACTTCAACAGGGAACAATGCATAGAGAGTGCACTGAGAACTAGTTGAATGAGTCAAGTTACAAGCACACAGCAAAAACCGTGTTTGATTTAGAGTTCCATGTGCATGTATCCCTATAGGGGAAAATGAAGTGAAACCTAAAATTTCAAAGTATTCCTGCAAACCAACTATTCAACCCAGAAGATCTAAATTTGGGCAGTCAAATGCAACCGGTATACTTATCTTTCCTGTCGAGTTAACAACAAGTTAGTGTGAAAAAATATTTGCTGAGATTCCAGGAAACTCAAAGTTCTGTGCAATCACTGCAAATGCTTTCCAATGAAAGTTTCTTTCCCTGGCCTCTGCTTAGGGTTACTTCAACAGAAAACAAAGCATAGAGATCGCACTGAGAACTAGTTGAGTGAGTTTCAGTTTCAAGCAGCTAGCATAAACCGTGTTTGATTTACAAGTCCAAATGCATAAGTCCCTATAAGGAAAAGTGAAGTGAAACCTAAAAATTCAAAGTGTTCCTGCAAACGAACTTTTCAACCTAGAAGAACGACATTTGGGTAGCTAAGTGCATCTGGTATACTCATCTTTCCTGACAAGGGTCATCAAGATCAGGTGAGTAAATATTTGCAGAGATTCCAGTTCACTTGGAGCTCTGTTGAAGCTCTGTCAATGCTTTCTAAGGAAAGCGTATGTTCCTCGCCTCCACTTGGGACCACTTCAACAGGGAACAAAGCACAGAGAGTACACCAGGAACTAATTGAGTGAGTCAAGCTTCAAGCAGCTAGCACAAACAGTGTTTGATTTAGAGTTCCAAATGCATGTATTCCTATAGGTTAAAATGAAGAGAAACCCCCCCCCCCAAATGCAATGTCTTCCTGAAAGCACATGCTTCAACTTAGAAGAACGAAATTTTGGCAGGCAAATGCAACGGGTATACTCATCTTTCTTACTTAGGATCAACAAGATCAAGTGAAAAAATATTCGCTGAAATTCCAGTAAACTTGGGAGTTTTGTGGAAGCTCTGCAAACACTTACATAAGAAAGCGTATTTTCCTTGCCTCTTCTTGGGGATACTTCTGCGGGGGACAATGCATAGAGAGTGCACTGAGAACAAATTGAGTGAGCCAAGTTTCAAACAGGTATCACAAACTGTGTTTGATTTAGCATTCCAAATGCATGTATTCACATAGGGAAAAAAGAAGTTAAACCTAAAAATTCAAAGTGTTCCTGCAAAGGAACTCTTCAACATAAGATTACGAAATTTGGGCTGCCAAGTGCAACCCATATACTCATTTTTGCTGCCAAGTTTCAACAAGATCGGGTGAAAAAACATTTGCTGAGAGTCCAGTAAACTCTTGAGTTCTGTGGATGCTCTACAAACACGTTCAAATGAAAGTCTATTTTTCTTTGCTCTGCTTAGGGGTACATAAACCGGTAACGAAGCGTAGAGAGCACAATGAGAATTCATTCAGTGAGTCAAGTTTCAAGCAGCTAGCACAAACCCTGTTTGATTTAGATTTTCAAAAGCATGTATCCCTAGAGGGGAAAATGTAGTAAAACCTAAATATTCAAAGTCGTCCTGCAAAGGAATGCTTCAACCTAGCAGAACAAAATTTGTGCAGCCAAGAGCAACTGGTATACACCTTTTTCCTAACAAGTATCAACAAGATAGGGTGACAAAATATTTGCTGAGGTTTCCGTAATCTCTGAGTTTTTTGGAAGCTCGGTGAATACTTTCCAAAGAAAGTGTGTTTTCCTTGCCTCTGCTTAGGGCTATTTCAACAGGGAACAATGCATAGAGAGTGCACTGAGAACTAGTTGAATGAGTCAAGTTACAAGCACACAGCAAAAACCGTGTTTGATTTAGAGTTCCATGTGCATGTATCCCTATAGGGGAAAATGAAGTGAAACCTAAAATTTCAAAGTATTCCTGCAAACCAACTATTCAACCTAGAAGATCTAAATTTGGGCAGCCAAATGCAACCGGTCTACTTATCTTTCCTGTCGAGTTAACAACAAGTTAGGGTGAAAAAATATTTGCTGAGATTCCAGGAAACTCAAAGTTCTGTGGAATCACTGCAAATGCTTTCCAATGAAAGTTTCTTTCCCTGGCCTCTGCTTAGGGTTACTTCAACAGAAAACAAAGCATAGAGATCGCACTGAGAACTAGTTGAGTGAGTTTCAGTTTCAAGCAGCTAGCATAAACCGTGTTTGATTTATAAGTCCAAATGCATACGTCCCTATAAGGAAAAGTGAAGTGAAACCTAAAAATTCAAAGTGTTCCTGCAAACGAACTTTTCAACCTAGAAGAACGACATTTGGGTAGCTAAGTGCAACTGGTATACTCATCTTTCCTGACAAGGGTCATCAAGATCAGGTGAGTAAATATTTGCAGAGATTCCAGTTCACTTGGAGCTCTGTTGAAGCTCTGTAAATGCTTTCTAAGGAAAGCGTATGTTCCTCGCCTCCACTTAGGACCACTTCAACAGGGAACAAAGCACAGAGAGTACACCAGGAACTAATTGAGTGAGTCAAGCTTCAAGCAGCTAGCACAAACAGTGTTTGATTTAGAGTTCCAAATGCATGTATTCCTATAGGTTAAAATGAAGAGAACCCCCCCCCCCAAATTCAATGTCTTCCTGAAAGCACATGCTTCAACTTAGAAGAACGAAATTTTGGCAGGCAAATGCAACTGGTATACTCATCTTTCTTACCTAGGATCAACAAGATCAAGTGAAAAAATATTCGCTGAAATTCCAGTAAACTTGGGAGTTTTGTGGAAGCTCTGCAAACACTTACATAAGAAAGCGTATTTTCCTTGCCTCTGCTTGGGGATACTTCAGCGGGGGACAATGCATAGAGAGTGCACTGAGAACTAATTGAGTGAGCCAAGTTTCAAACAGGTATCACAAACTGTGTTTGATTTAGCATTCCAAATGCATGTATTCACATAGGGAAAAAAGAAGTTAAACCTAAAAATTCAAAGTGTTCCTGCAAAGGAACTCTTCAACATAAGATTACGAAATTTGGGCTGCCAAGTGCAACCCATATACTCATTTTTGCTGCCAAGTATCAACAAGATCGGGTGAAAAAACATTTGCTGAGAGTCCAGTAAACTCTTGAGTTCTGTGAATGCTCTACAAACACGTTCAAATGAAAGTCTATTTTTCTTTGCTCTGCTTAGGGGTACATAAACCGGTAACAACGCGTAGAGAGCACAATGAGAATTCATTCAGTGAGTCAAGTTTCAAGCACCTAGCACAAACCGTGTTTGATTTAGATTTTCAAAAGCATGTATCCCTAGAGGGGAAAATGTAGTAAAACCTTAATATTCAAAGTCGTCCTGCAAAGGAATGCTTCAACCTAGCAGAACAAAATTTGTGCAGCCAAGCGCAACTGGTATACACCTTTTTCCTACCAAGTATCAACAAGATAGGGTGACAAAATATTTGCTGAGGTTTCCGTAATCTCTGAGTTTTTTGGAAGCTCGGTGAATACTTTCCAAAGAAAGTGTGTTTTCCTTTCCTCTGCTTACGGCTATTTCAACAGGGAACAATGCATAGAGAGTGCACTGAGAACTAGTTGAATGAGTCAAGTTACAAGCACACAGCAAAAACCGTGTTTGATTTAGAGTTCCATGTGCATGTATCCCTATAGGGGAAAATGAAGTGAAACCTAAAATTTCAAAGTATTCCTGCAAACCAACTATTCAACCTAGAAGATCTAAATTTGGGCAGCCAAATGCAACCGGTATACTTATCTTTCCTGTTGAGTTAACAACAAGTTAGGGTGAAAAAATATTTGCTGAGATTCCATTAACCTCAAAGTTCTGTGCAATCACTGCAAATGCTTTCCAATGAAAGTTTCTTTCCCTGGCCTCTGCTTAGGGTTACTTCAACAGAAAACAAAGCATAGAGATCGCACTGAGAACTAGTTGAGTGAGTTTCAGTTTCAAGCAGCTAGCATAAACCGTGTTTGATTTATAAGTCCAAATGCATACGTCCCTATAAGGAAAAGTGAAGTGAAACCTAAAAATTCAAAGTGTTCCTGCAAACGAACTTTTCAACCTAGAAGAACGACATTTGGGTAGCTAAGTGCAACTGGTATACTCATCTTTCCTGACAAGGGTCATCAAGATCAGGTGAGTAAATATTTGCAGAGATTCCAGTTCACTTGGAGCTCTGTTGAAGCTCTGTCAATGCTTTCTAAGGAAAGCGTATTTTCCTCGCCTCCACTTAGGACCACTTCAACAGGGAACAAAGCACAGAGAGTACACCAGGAACTAATTGAGTGAGTCAAGCTTCAAGCAGCTAGCACAAACAGTGTTTGATTTAGAGTTCCAAATGCATGTATTCCTATAGGTTAAAATGAAGAGAAACCCCCCAAATGCAATGTCTTCCTGAAAGCACATGCTTCAACTTAGAAGAACGAAATTTTGGCAGGCAAATGCAACAGGTATGCTCATTTTTCTTACCTAGGACCAACAAGATCAAGTGAAAAAATATTCGCTGAAATTCCAGTAAACTTGGGAGTTTTGTGGAAGCTCTGCAAACACTTACATAAGAAAGCGTATTTTCCTTGCCTCTGCTTGGGGATACTTCAGCGGGGGACAATGCATAGAGAGTGCACTGAGAACTAATTGAGTGAGCCAAGTTTCAAACAGGTATCACAAACTGTGTTTGATTTAGCATTCCAAATGCATGTATTCACATAGGGAAAAAAGAAGTTAAACCTAAAAATTCAAAGTGTTCCTGCAAAGGAACTCTTCAACATAAGATTACGAAATTTGGGCTGCCAAGTGCAACCCATATACTCATTTTTGCTGCCAAGTTTCAACAAGATCGGGTGAAAAAACATTTGCTGAGAGTCCAGTAAACTCTTGAGTTCTGTGGATGCTCTACAAACACGTTCAAATGAAAGTCTATTTTTCTTTGCTCTGCGTAGGGGTACATAAACTGGTAACGAAGCGTAGAGAGCACAATGAGAATTCATTCAGTGAGTCAAGTTTCAAGCAGCTAGCACAAACCGTGTTTGATTTAGATTTTCAAAAGCATGTATCCCTAGAGGGGAAAATGTAGTAAAACCTAAATATTCAAAGTCATCCTGCAAAAGAATGCTTCAACCTAGCAGAACAAAATTTGTGCAGCCAAGCGCAACTGGTATACACCTTTTTCCTACCAAGTATCAACAAGATAGGGTGACAAAATATTTGCTGAGGTTTCCGTAATCTCTGGGTTTTTTGGAAGCTCGGTGAATACTTTCCAAAGAAAGTGTGTTTTCCTTGCCTCTGCTTAGGGCTACTTCAACAGGGAACAATGCATAGAGAGTGCACTGAGAACTAGTTGAATGAGTCAAGTTACAAGCACACAGCAAAAACCGTGTTTGATTTAGAGTTCCATGTGCATGTATCCCTATAGGGGAAAATGAAGTGAAACCTAAAATTTCAAAGTATTCCTGCAAACCAACTATTCAACCTAGAAGATCTAAATTTGGGCAGTCAAATGCAACCGGTATACTTATCTTTCCTGTCGAGTTAACAACAAGTTAGGGTGAAAAAATATTTGCTGAGATTCCAGGAAACTCAAAGTTCTGTGGAATCACTGCAAATGCTTTCCAATGAAAGTTTCTTTCCCTGGCCTCTGCTTAGGGTTACTTCAACAGAAAACAAAGCATAGAGATCGCACTGAGAACTAGTTGAGTGAGTTTCAGTTTCAAGCAGCTAGCATAAACCGTGTTTGATTTACAAGTCCAAATGCATAAGTCCCTATAAGGAAAAGTGAAGTGAAACCTAAAAATTCAAAGTGTTCCTGCAAACGAACTTTTCAACCTAGAAGAACGACATTTGGGTAGCTAAGTGCATCTGGTATACTCATCTTTCCTGACAAGGGTCATCAAGATCAGGTGAGTAAATATTTGCAGAGATTCCAGTTCACTTGGAGCTCTGTTGAAGCTCTGTAAATGCTTTCTAAGGAAAGCGTATGTTCCTCGCCTCCACTTGGGACCACTTCAACAGGGAACAAAGCACAGAGAGTACACCAGGAACTAATTGAGTGAGTCAAGCTTCAAGCAGCTAGCACAAACAGTGTTTGATTTAGAGTTCCAAATGCATGTATTCCTATAGGTTAAAATGAAGAGAACCCCCCCCCAAATGCAATGTCTTCCTGAAAGCACATGCTTCAAGTTAGAAGAACGAAATTTTGGCAGGCAAATGCAACTGGTATACTCATCTTTCTTACCTAGGATCAACAAGATCAAGTGAAAAAATATTCGCTGAAATTCCAGTAAACTTGGGAGTTTTGTGGAAGCTCTGCAAACACTTACATAAGAAAGCATATTTTCCTTGCCTCTGCTTGGGGATACTTCAGCGGGGGGCAATGCATAGAGAGTGCACTGAGAACTAATTGAGTGAGCCAAGTTTCAAACAGGTATCACAAACTGTGTTTGATTTAGCATTCCAAATGCATGTATTCACATAGGGAAAAAAGAAGTTAAACCTAAAAATTCAAAGTGTTCCTGCAAAGGAACTCTTCAACATAAGATTACGAAATTTGGGCTGCCAAGTGCAACCCATATACTCATTTTTGCTGCCAAGTTTCAACAAGATCGGGTGAAAAAACATTTGCTGAGAGTCGAGTAAACTCTTGAGTTCTGTGGATGCTCTACAAACACGTTCAAATGAAAGTCTATTTTTCTTTGCTCTGCTTAGGGGTACATAAACCGGTAACAAAGCGTAGAGAGCACAGTGAGAATTCATTCAGTGAGTCAAGTTTCAATCAGCTAGCACAAACCGTGTTTGATTTAGATTTTCAAAAGCATGTATCCCTAGAGGGGAAAATGTAGTAAAACCTAAATATTCAAAGTCATCCTGCAAAGGAATGCTTCAACCTAGCAGAACAAAATTTGTGCAGCCAAGCGCAACTGGTATACACCTTTTTCCTAACAAGTATCAACAAGATAGGGTGACAAAATATTTGCTGAGGTTTCCGAAATCTCTGAGTTTTTTGGAAGCTCGGTGAATACTTTCCAAAGAAAGTGTGTTTTCCTTGCCTCTGCTTAGGGCTACTTCAACAGGGAACAATGCATAGAGAGTGCACTGAGAACTAGTTGAATGAGTCAAGTTACAAGCACACAGCAAAAACCGTGTTTGATTTAGAGTTCCATGAGCATGTATCCGTATAGGGGAAAATGAAGTGAAACCTAAAATTTCAAAGTATTCCTGCAAACCAACTATTCAACCTAGAAGATCTAAATTTGGGCAGCCAAATGCAACCGGTCTACTTATCTTTCCTGTCGAGTTAACAACAAGTTAGGGTGAAAAAATATTTGCTGAGATTCCATTAAACTCAAAGTTCTGTGGAATCACTGCAAATGCTTTCCAATGAAAGTTTCTTTCCCTGGCCTCTGCTTAGGGTTACTTCAACAGAAAACAAAGCATAGAGATCGCACTGAGAATTAGTTGAGTGAGTTTCAGTTTCAAGCAGCTAGCATAAACCGTGTTAGATTTATAAGTCCAAATGCATACGTCCCAATAAGGAAAAGTGAAGTGAAACCTAAAAATTCAAAGTGTTCCTGCAAACGAACTTTTCAACCTAGAAGAACGACACTTGGGTAGCTAAGTGCAACTGGTATACTCATCTTTCCTGACAAGGGTCATCAAGATCAGGTGAGCAAATATTTGCAGAGATTCCAGTTCACTTGGAGCTCTGTTGAAGCTCTGTAAATGCTTTCTAAGGAAAGCGTATGTTCCCCGCCTCCACTTAGGACCACTTCAACAGGGAACAAAGCACAGAGAGTACACCAGGAACTAATTGAGTGAGTCAAGCTTCAAGCAGCTAGCACAAACAGTGTTTGATTTAGAGTTCCAAATGCATGTATTCCTATAGGTTAAAATGAAGAGAACCCCCCCCCAAATGCAATGTCTTCCTGAAAGCACATGCTTCAACTTAGAAGAACGAAATTTTGGCAGGCAAATGCAACTGGTATACTCATCTTTCTTACCTAGGATCAACAAGATCAAGTGAAAAAATATTCGCTGAAATTCCAGTAACCTTGGGAGTTTTGTGGAAGCTCTGCAAACACTTACATAAGAAAGCGTATTTTCCTTGCCTCTGCTTGGGGATACTTCAGCGGGGGGCAATGCATAGAGAGTGCACTGAGAACTAATTGAGTGAGCCAAGTTTCAAACAGGTATAACAAACTGTGTTTGATTTAGCATTCTAAATGCATGTATTCACATAGGGAAAAAAGAAGTTAAACCTAAAAATTCAAAGTGTTCCTGCAAAGGAACTCTTCAACATAAGATTACGAAATTTGGGCTGCCAAGTGCAACCCATATACTCATTTTTGCTGCCAAGTTTCAACAAGATCGGGTGAAAAAACATTTGCTGAGAGTCGAGTAAACTCTTGAGTTCTGTGGATGCTCTACAAACACGTTCAAATGAAAGTCTATTTTTCTTTGCTCTGCTTAGGGGTACATAAACCGGTAACAAAGCGTAGAGAGCACAGTGAGAATTCATTCAGTGAGTCAAGTTTCAATCAGCTAGCACAAACCGTGTTTGATTTAGATTTTCAAAAGCATGTATCCCTAGAGGGGAAAATGTAGTAAAACCTAAATATTCAAAGTCATCCTGCAAAGGAATGCTTCAACCTAGCAGAACAAAATTTGTGCAGCCAAGCGCAACTGGTATACACCTTTTTCCTACCAAGTATCAACAAGATAGGGTGACAAAATATTTGCTGAGGTTTCCGTAATCTCTGAGTTTTTTGGAAGCTCGGTGAATACTTTCCAAAGAAAGTGTGTTTTCCTTGCCTCTGCTTAGGGCTACTTCAACAGGGAACAATGCATAGAGAGTGCACTGAGAACTAGTTGAATGATTCAAGTTACAAGCACACAGCAAAAACCGTGTTTGATTTAGAGTTCCATGTGCATGTATCCCTATAGGGGAAAATGAAGTGAAACCTAAAATTTCAAAGTATTCCTGCAAACCAACTATTCAACCTAGAACATCTAAATTTGGCAGTCAAATGCAACCGGTATACTTATCTTTCCTGTCGAGTTAACAACAAGTTAGGGTGAGAAAATATTTGCTGAGATTCCAGGAAACTCAAAGTTCTGTGCAATCACTGCAAATGCTTTCCAATGAAAGTTTCTTTCCCTGGCCTCTGCTTAGGGTTACTTCAACAGAAAACAAAGCATAGAGATCGCACTGAGAACTAGTTGAGTGAGTTTCAGTTTCAAGCAGCTAGCATAAACCGTGTTTGATTTACAAGTCCAAATGCATAAGTCCCTATAAGGAAAAGTGAAGTGAAACCTAAAAATTCAAAGTGTTCCAGCAAACGAACTTTTCAACCTAGAAGAACGACATTTGGGTAGCTAAGTGCATCTGGTATACTCATCTTTCCTGACAAGGGTCATCAAGATGAGGTGAGTAAATATTTGCAGAGATTCCAGTTCACTTGGAGCTCTGTTGAAGCTCTGTCAATGCTTTCTAAGGAAAGCGTATTTTCCTCGCCTCCACTTAGGACCACTTCAACAGGGAACAAAGCACAGAGAGTACACCAGGAACTAATTGAGTGAGTCAAGCTTCAAGCAGCTAGCACAAACAGTGTTTGATTTAGAGTTCCAAATGCATGTATTCCTATAGGTTAAAATGAAGTGAACCCCCCCCAAATGCAATGTCTTCCTGAAAGCACATGCTTCAACTTAGAAGAACGAAATTTTGGCAGGCAAATGCAACTGGTATACTCATCTTTCTTACCTAGGATCAACAAGATCAAGTGAAAAAATATTCGCTGAAATTCCAGTAAACTTGGGAGTTTTGTGGAAGCTCTGCAAACACTTACATAAGAAAGCGTATTTTCCTTGCCTCTGCTTGGGGATACTTCAGCGGGGGGCAATGCATAGAGAGTGCACTGAGAACTAATTGAGTGAGCCAAGTTTCAAACAGGTAGCACAAACTGTGTTTGATTTAGCATTCCAAATGCATGTATTCACATAGGGAAAAAAGAAGTTAAACCTAAAAATTCAAAGTGTTCCTGCAAAGGAACTCTTCAACATAAGATTACGAAATTTGGGCTGCCAAGTGCAACCCATATACCCATTTTTGCTGCCAAGTTTCAACAAGATCGGGTGAAAAAACATTTGCTGAGAGTCCAGTAAACTCTTGAGTTCTGTGGATGCTCTACAAACACGTTCAAATGAAAGTCTATTTTTCTTTGCTCTGCTTAGGGGTACATAACCCGGTAACAAAGCGTAGAGAGCACAGTGAGAATTCATTCAGTGAGTCAAGTTTCAAGCACCTAGTACAAACCGTGTTTGATTTAGATTTTCAAAAGCATGTATCCCTAGAGGGGAAAATGTAGTAAAACCTAAATATTCAAAGTCATCCTGCAAAGGAATGCTTCAACCTAGCAGAACAAAATTTGTGCAGCCAAGCGCAACTGGTATACACCTTTTTCCTACCAAGTATCAACAAGATAGGGTGACAAAATATTTGCTGAGGTTTCCGTAATCTCTGAGTTTTTTGGAAGCTCGGTGAATACTTTCCAAAGAAAGTGTGTTTTCCTTGCCTCTGCTTAGGGCTACTTCAACAGGGAACAATGCATAGAGAGTGCACTGAGAACTAGTTGAATGAGTCAAGTTACAAGCACACAGCAAAAACCGTGTTTGATTTAGAGTTCCATGTGCATGTATCCCTATAGGGGAAAATGAAGTGAAACCTAAAATTTCAAAGTATTCCTGCAAACCAACTATTCAACCTAGAAGATCTAAATTTGGGCAACCAAATCCAACCGGTCTACTTATCTTTCCTGTCGAGTTAACAACAAGTTAGGGTGAAAAAATATTTGCTGAGATTCCAGGAAACTCAAAGTTCTGTGCAATCACTGCAAATGCTTTCCAATGAAATTTCTTTCCCTGTCCTCTGCTTAGGGTTACTTCAACAGAAAACAAAGCATAGAGATCGCACTGAGAACTAGTTGAGTGCGTTTCAGTTTCAAGCAGCTAGCATAAACCGTGTTTGATTTATAAGTCCAAATGCATACGTCCCTATAAGGAAAAGTGAAGTGAAACCTAAAAATTCAAAGTGTTCCTGCAAACGAACTTTTCAACCTAGAAGAACGACATTTGGGTAGCTAAGTGCAACTGGTATACTCATCTTTCCTGACAAGGGTCATCAAGATCAGGTGAGTAAATATTTGCAGAGATTCCAGTTAACTTGGAGCTCTGTTGAAGCTCTGTAAATGCTTTCTAAGGAAAGCGTATGTTCCTCGCCTCCACTTAGGACCACTTCAACAGGGAACAAAGCACAGAGAGTACACCAGGAACTAATTGAGTGAGTCAAGCTTCAAGCAGCTGGCACAAACAGTGTTTGATTTAGAGTTCCAAATGCATGTATTCCTATAGGTTAAAATGAAGAGAAACCCCCCCAAATGCAATGTCTTCCTGAAAGCACATGCTTCAACTTAGAAGAACGAAATTTTGGCAGGCAAATGCAACTGGTATACTCATCTTTCTTACCTAGGATCAAGAAGATCAAGTGAAAAAATATTCGCTGAAATGCCAGTAAACTTGGGAGTTTTGTGGAAGCTCTGCAAACACTTACATAAGAAAGCGTATTTTCCTTGCCTCTGCTTGGGGATACTTCAGCGGGGGACAATGCATAGAGAGTGCACTGAGAACTAATTGAGTGAGCCAAGTTTCAAACAGGTATCACAAACTGTGTTTGATTTAGCATTCCAAATGCATGTATTCACATAGGGAAAAAAGAAGTTAAACCTAAAAATTCAAAGTGTTCCTGCAAAGGAACTCTTCAACATAAGATTACGAAATTTGGGCTGCCAAGTGCAACAAATATACTCATTTTTGCTGCCAAGTTTCAACAAGATCGGGTGAAAAAACATTTGCTGAGAGTCCAGTAAACTCTTGAGTTCTGTGGATGCTCTACAAACACGTTCAAATGAAAGTCTATTTTTCTTTGCTCTGCTTAGGGGTACATAAACCGGTAACGAAGCGTAGAGAGCACAATGAGAATCCATTCAGTGAGTCAAGTTTCAAGCAGCTAGCACAAACCGTGTTTGATTTAGATTTTCAAAAGCATGTATCCCTAGAGGGGAAAATGTAGTAAAACCTAAATATTCAAAGTCGTCCTGCAAAGGAATGCTTAAACCTAGCAGAACAAAATTTGTGCAGCCAAGCACAACTGGTATACACCTTTTTCCTACCAAGTATCAACAAGATAGGGTGACAAAATATTTGCTGAGGTTTCCGTAATCTCTGAGTTTTTTGGAAGCTCGGTGAATACTTTCCAAAGAAAGTGTGTTTTCCTTGCCTCTGCTTAGGGCTACTTCAACAGGGAACAATGCATAGAGAGTGCACTGAGAACTAGTTGAATGAGTCAAGTTACAAGCACACAGCAAAAACCGTGTTTGATTTAGAGTTCCATGTGCATGTATCCCTATAGGGGAAAATGAAGTGAAACGTAAAATTTCAAAGTATTCCTGCAAACCAACTATTCAACCTAGAAGATCTAAATTTGGGCAGCCAAATGCAACCGGTCTACTTATCTTTCCTGTCGAGTTAACAACAAGTTAGGGTGAAAAAATATTTGCTGAGATTCCAGGAAACTCAAAGTTCTGTGCAATCACTGCAAATGCTTTCCAATGAAAGTTTCTTTGCCTGGCCTCTGCTTAGGGTTACTTCAACAGAAAACAAAGCATAGAGATCGCACTGAGAACTAGTTGAGTGCGTTTCAGTTTCAAGCAGCTAGCATAAACCGTGTTTGATTTATAAGTCCAAATGCATACGTCCCTATAAGGAAAAGTGAAGTGAAACCTAAAAATTCAAAGTGTTCCTGCAAACGAACTTTTCAACCTAGAAGAACGACATTTGGGTAGCTAAGTGCAACTGGTATACTCATCTTTCCTGACAAGGGTCATCAAGATCAGGTGAGTAAATATTTGCAGAGATTCCAGTTCACTTGGAGCTCTGTTGAAGCTCTGTCAATGCTTTCTAAGGAAAGCGTATGTTCCTCGCCTCCACTTAGGACCACTTCAACAGGGAACAAAGCACAGAGAGTACACCAGGAACTAATTGAGTGAGTCAAGCTTCAAGCAGCTAGCACAAACAGTGTTTGATTTAGAGTTCCAAATGCATGTATTCCTATAGGTTAAAATGAAGAGAAACCCCCCCCCCCAAATGCAATGTCTTCCTGAAAGCACATGCTTCAACTTAGAAGAACGAAATTTTGGCAGGCAAATGCAACTGGTATACTCATCTTTCTTACCTAGGATCAACAAGATCAAGTGAAAAAATATTCGCTGAAATTCCAGTAAACTTGGGAGTTTTGTGGAAGCTCTGCAAACACTTACATAAGAAAGCGTATTTTCCTTGCCTCTGCTTGGGGATACTTCAGCGGGGGACAATGCATAGAGAGTGCACTGAGAACTAATTGAGTGAGCCAAGTTTCAAACAGGTATCACAAACTGTGTTTGATTTAGCATTCCAAATGCATGTATTCACATAGGGAAAAAAGAAGTTAAACCTAAAAATTCAAAATGTTCCTGCAAAGGAACTGTTCAACATAAGATTACGAAATTTGGGCTGCCAAGTGCAACCCATATACTCATTTTGCTGCCAAGTTTCAACAAGATCGGGTGAAAAAACATTTGCTGAGAGTCCAGTAAACTCTTGAGTTCTGTGGATGCTCTACAAACACGTTCAAATGAAAGTCTATTTTTCTTTGCTCTGCTTAGGGGTACATAAACCGGTAACGAAGCGTAGAGAGCACAATGAGAATTCATTCAGTGAGTCAAGTTTCAAGCAGCTAGCACAAACCGTGTTTGATTTAGATTTTCAAAAGCATGTATCCCTAGAGGGGAAAATGTAGTAAAACCTAAATATTCAAAGTCATCCTGCAAAGGAATGCTTCAACCTAGCAGAACAAAATTTGTGCAGCCAAGCGCAACTGGTATACACCTTTTTCCTACCAAGTATCAACAAGATAGGGTGAGAAAATATTTGCTGAGGTTTCTGTAATCTCTGAGTTTTTTGGAAGCTCGGTGAATACTTTCAAAAGAAAGTGTGTTTTCCTTGCCTCTGCTTAGGGCTACTTCAACAGGGAACAATGCATAGAGAGTGCACTGAGAACTAGTTGAATGAGTCAAGTTACAAGCACACAGCAAAAACCGTGTTTGATTTAGAGTTCCATATGCATGTATCCCTATAGGGGAAAATGAAGTGAAACCTAAAATTTCAAAGTATTCCTGCAAACCAACTATTCAACCTAGAAGATCTAAATTTGGGCAGCCAAATGCAACCGGTCTACTTATCTTTCCTGTCGAGTTAACAACAAGTTAGGGTGAAAAAATATTTGCTGAGATTCCAGGAAACTCAAAGTTCTGTGCAATCACTGCAAATGCTTTCCAATGAAAGTTTCTTTCCCTGGCCTCTGCTTAGGGTTACTTCAACAGAAAACAAAGCATAGAGATCGCACTGAGAACTAGTTGAGTGCGTTTCAGTTTCAAGCAGCTAGCATAAACCGTGTTTGATTTATAAGTCCAAATGCATACGTCCCTATAAGGAAAAGTGAAGTGAAACCTAAAAATTCAAAGTGTTCCTGCAAACGAACTTTTCAACCTAGAAGAATGACATTTGGGTAGCTAAGTGCAACTGGTATACTCATCTTTCCTGACAAGGGTCATCAAGATCAGGTGAGTAAATATTTGCAGAGATTCCAGTTAACTTGGAGCTCTGTTGAAGCTCTGTCAATGCTTTCTAAGGAAAGCGTATGTTCCTCGCCTCCACTTAGGACCACTTCAACAGGGAACAAAGCACAGAGAGTACACCAGGAACTAATTGAGTGAGTCAAGCTTCAAGCAGCTAGCACAAACAGTGTTTGATTTAGAGTTCCAAATGCATGTATTCCTATAGGTTAAAACGAAGAGAAACCCCCCCAAATGCAATGTCTTCCTGAAAGCACATGCTTCAACTTAGAAGAACGAAATTTTGGCAGGCAAATGCAACTGGTATACTCATCTTTCTTACCTAGGATCAACAAGATCAAGTGAAAAAATATTTGCTGAAATTCCAGTAAACTTGGGAGTTTTGTGGAAGCTCTGCAAACACTTACATAAGAAAGCGTATTTTCCTTGCCTCTGCTTGGGGATACTTCAGCGGGGGACAATGCATAGAGAGTGCACTGAGAACTAATTGAGTGAGTCAAGTTTCAAACAGGTATCACAAACTGTGTTTGATTTAGCATTCCAAATGCATGTATTCACATAGGGAAAAAAGAAGTTAAACCTAAAAATTCAAAGTGTTCCTGCAAAGGAACTATTCAACATAAGTTTACGAAATTTGGGCTGCCAATTGCAACCCATATACTCATTTTTGCTGCCAAGTTTCAACAAGATCGGGTGAAAAAACATTTGCTGAGAGTCCAGTAAACTCTTGAGTTCTGTGGATGCTCTACAAACACGTTCAAATGAAAGTCTATTTTTCTTTGCTCTGCTTAGGGGTACATAAACCGGTAAGGAAGCGTAGAGAGCACAATGAGAATTCATTCAGTGAGTCAAGTTTCAAGCAGCTAGCACAAACCGTGTTTGATTTAGATTTTCAAAAGCATGTATCCCTAGAGGGGAAAATGTAGTAAAACCTAAATATTCAAAGTCATCCTGCAAAGGAATGCTTCAACCTAGCAGAACAAAATTTGTGCAGCCAAGCGCAACTGGTATACACCTTTTTCCCACCAAGTATCAACAAGATAGGGTGACAAAATATTTGCTGAGGTTTCCGTAATCTCTGAGTTTTTTGGAAGCTCGGTGAATACTTTCCAAAGAAAGTGTGTTTTCCTTGCCTCTGCTTAGGGCTACTTCAACAGGGAACAATGCATTGAGAGTGCACTGAGAACTAGTTGAATGAGTCAAGTTACAAGCACACAGCAAAAACCATGTTTGATTTAGAGTTCCATATGCATGTATCCCTATAGGGGAAAATGAAGTGAAACCTAAAATTTCAAAGTATTCCTGCAAACCAACTATTCAACCTAGAAGATCTAAATTTGGGCAGCCAAATGCAACCGGTCTACTTATCTTTCCTGTCGAGTTAACAACAAGTTAGGGTGAAAAAATATTTGCTGAGATTCCAGGAAATTCAAAGTTCTGTGCAATCACTGCAAATGCTTTCCAATGAAAGTTTCTTTGCCTGGCCTCTGCTTAGGGTTACTTCAACAGAAAACAAAGCATAGAGATCGCACTGAGAACTAGTTGAGTGCATTTCAGTTTCAAGCAGCTAGCATAAACCGTGTTTGATTTATAAGTCCAAATGCATACGTCCCTATAAGGAAAAGTGAAGTGAAACCTAAAAATTCAAAGTGTTCCTGCAAACGAACTTTTCAACCTAGAAGAACGACATTTGGGTAGCTAAGTGCAACTGGTATACTCATCTTTCCTGACAAGGGTCATCAAGATCAGGTGAGTAAATATTTGCAGAGATTCCAGTTCACTTGGAGCTCTGTTGAAGCTCTGTAAATGCTTTCTAAGGAAAGCGTATGTTCCTCGCCTCCACTTAGGACCACTTCAACAGGGAACAAAGCACAGAGAGTACACCAGGAACTAATTGAGTGAGTCAAGCTTCAAGCAGCTAGCACAAACAGTGTTTGATTTAGAGTTCCAAATGCATGTATTCCTATAGGTTAAAATGAAGAGAAACCCCCCCCCCAAATGCAATGTCTTCCTGAAAGCACATGCTTCAACTTAGAAGAACGAAATTTTGGCAGGCAAATGCAACTGGTATACTCATCTTTCTTACCTAGGATCAACAAGATCAAGTGAAAAAATATTCGCTGAAATTCCAGTAAACTTGGCAGTTTTGTGGAAGCTCTGCAAACACTTACATAAAAAAGCGTATTTTCCTTGCCTCTGCTTGGGGATACTTCAGCGGGGGACAATGCATAGAGAGTGCACTGAGAACTAATTGAGTGAGCCAAGTTTCAAACAGGTATCACAAACTGTGTTTGATTTAGCATTCCAAATGCATGTATTCACATAGGGAAAAAAGAAGTTAAACCTAAAAATTCAAAGTGTTCCTGCAAAGGAACTCTTCAACATAAGATTACGAAATTTGGGCTGCCAAGTGCAACCCATATACTCATTTTTGCTGCCAAGTTTCAACAAGATCGGGTGAAAAAACATTTGCTGAGAGTCCAGTAAACTCTTGAGTTCTGTGGATGCTCTACAAACACGTTCAAATGAAAGTCTATTTTTCTTTGCTCTGCTTAGGGGTACATAAACCGGTAACGAAGCATAGAGAGCACAATGAGAATTCATTCAGTGAGTCAAGTTTCAAGCAGCTAGCACAAACCGTGTTTGATTTAGATTTTCAAAAGCATGTATCCCTAGAGGGGAAAATGTAGTAAAACCTAAATATTCAAAGTCATCCTGCAAAGGAATGCTTCAACCTAGCAGAACAAAATTTGTGCAGCCAAGCGCAACTGGTATACACCTTTTTCCCACCAAGTATCAACAAGATAGGGTGACAAAATATTTGCTGAGGTTTCCGTAATCTCTGAGTTTTTTGGAAGCTCGGTGAATACTTTCCAAAGAAAGTGTGTTTTCCTTGCCTCTGCTTAGGGCTACTTCAACAGGGAACAATGCATAGAGAGTGCACTGAGAACTAGTTGAATGAGTCAAGTTACAAGCACACAGCAAAAACCGTGTTTGATTTAGAGTTCCATGTGCATGTATCCCTATAGGGGAAAATGAAGTGAAACCTAAAATTTCAAAGTATTCCTGCAAACCAACTATTCAACCTAGAAGATCTAAATTTGGGCAGCCAAATGCAACCGGTCTACTTATCTTTCCTGTCGAGTTAACAACAAGTTAGGGTGAAAAAATATTTGCTGAGATTCCAGGAAACTCAAAGTTCTGTGCAATCACTGCAAATGCTTTCCAATGAAAGTTTCTTTGCCTGGCCTCTGCTTAGGGTTACTTCAACAGAAAACAAAGCATAGAGATCGCACTGAGAACTAGTTGAGTGCGTTTCAGTTTCAAGCAGCTAGCATAAACCGTGTTTGATTTATAAGTCCAAAGACATACGTCCCTATAAGGAAAAGTGAAGTGAAACCTAAAAATTCAAAGTGTTCCTGCAAACGAACTTTTCAACCTAGAAGAACGACATTTGGGTAGCTAAGTGCAACTGGTATACTCATCTTTCCTGACAAGGGTCATCAAGATCAGGTGAGTAAATATTTGCAGAGATTCCAGTTAACTTGGAGCTCTGTTGAAGCTCTGTAAATGCTTTCTAAGGAAAGCGTATGTGCCTCGCCACCACTTAGGACCACTTCAACAGGGAACAAAGCACAGAGAGTACACCAGGAACTAACTGAGTGAGTCAAGCTTCAAGCAGCTAGCACAAACAGTGTTTGATTTAGAGTTCCAAATGCATGTATTCCTATAGGTTAAAATGAAGAGAAACCCCCCCAAATGCAATGTCTTCCTGAAAGCACATGCTTCAACTTAGAAGAACGAAATTTTGGCAGGCAAATGCAACTGGTATACTCATCTTTCTTACCTAGGATCAACAAGATCAAGTGAAAAAATATTCGCTGAAATTCCAGTAAACGTGGCAGTTTTGTGGAAGCTCTGCAAACACTTACATAAGAAAGCGTATTTTCCTTGCCTCTGCTTGGGGATACTTCAGCGGGGGACAATGCATAGAGAGTGCACTGAGAACTAATTGAGTGAGCCAAGTTTCAAACAGGTATCACAAACTGTGTTTGATTTAGCATTCCAAATGCATGTATTCACCTAGGGAAAAAAGAAGTTAAACCTAAAAATTCAAAGTGTTCCTGCAAAGGAACTCTTCAACATAAGATTACGAAATTTGGGCTGCCAAGTGCAACCCATATACTCATTTTTGCTGCCAAGTTTCAACAAGATCGGGTGAAAAAACATTTGCTGAGAGTCCAGTAAACTCTTGAGTTCTGTGGATGCTCTACAAACACGTTCAAATGAAAGTCTATTTTTCTTTGCTCTGCTTAGGGGTACATAAACCGGTAACGAAGCATAGAGAGCACAATGAGAATTCATTCAGTGAGTCAAGTTTCAAGCAGCTAGCACAAACCGTGTTTGATTTAGATTTTCAAAAGCATGTATCCCTAGAGGGGAAAATGTAGTAAAACCTAAATATTCAAAGTCATCCTGCAAAGGAATGCTTCAACCTAGCAGAACAAAATTTGTGCAGCCAAGCGCAACTGGTATACACCTTTTTCCCACCAAGTATCAACAAGATAGGGTGACAAAATATTTGCTGAGGTTTCCGTAATCTCTGAGTTTTTTGGAAGCTCGGTGAATACTTTCCAAAGAAAGTGTGTTTTCCTTGCCTCTGCTTAGGGCTACTTCAACAGGGAACAATGCATAGAGAGTGCACTGAGAACTAGTTGAATGAGTCAAGTTACAAGCACACAGCAAAAACCGTGTTTGATTTAGAGTTCCATGTGCATGTATCCCTATAGGGGAAAATGAAGTGAAACCTAAAATTTCAAAGTATTCCTGCAAACCAACTATTCAACCTAGAAGATCTAAATTTGGGCAGCCAAATGCAACCGGTCTACTTATCTTTCCTGTCGAGTTAACAACAAGTTAGGGTGAAAAAATATTTGCTGAGATTCCAGGAAACTCAAAGTTCTGTGCAATCACTGCAAATGCTTTCCAATGAAAGTTTCTTTCCCTGGCCTCTGCTTAGGGTTACTTCAACAGAAAACAAAGCATAGAGATCGCACTGAGAACTAGTTGAGTGCGTTTCAGTTTCAAGCAGCTAGCATAAACCGTGTTTGATTTATAAGTCCAAAGACATACGTCCCTATAAGGAAAAGTGAAGTGAAACCTAAAAATTCAAAGTGTTCCTGCAAACGAACTTTTCAACCTAGAAGAACGACATTTGGGTAGCTAAGTGCAACTGGTATACTCATCTTTCCTGACAAGGGTCATCAAGATCAGGTGAGTAAATATTTGCAGAGATTCCAGTTAACTTGGAGCTCTGTTGAAGCTCTGTAAATGCTTTCTAAGGAAAGCGTATGTTCCTCGCCACCACTTAGGACCACTTCAACAGGGAACAAAGCACAGAGAGTACACCAGGAACTAACTGAGTGAGTCAAGCTTCAAGCAGCTAGCACAAACAGTGTTTGATTTAGAGTTCCAAATGCATGTATTCCTATAGGTTAAAATGAAGAGAAACCCCCCCAAATGCAATGTCTTCCTGAAAGCACATGCTTCAACTTAGAAGAACGAAATTTTGGCAGGCAAATGCAACTGGTATACTCATCTTTCTTACCTAGGATCAAGAAGATCAAGTGAAAAAATATTCGCTGAAATTCCAGTAAACTTGGGAGTTTTGTGGAAGCTCTGCAAACACTTACATAAGAAAGCGTATTTTCCTTGCCTCTGCTTGGGGATACTTCAGCGGGGGACAATGCATAGAGAGTGCACTGAGAACTAATTGAGTGAGCCAAGTTTCAAACAGGTATCACAAACTGTGTTTGATTTAGCATTCCAAATGCATGTATTCACATAGGGAAAAAAGAAGTTAAACCTAAAAATTCAAAGTGTTCCTGCAAAGGAACTCTTCAACATAAGATTACGAAATTTGGGCTGCCAAGTGCAACCCATATACTCATTTTTGCTGCCAAGTTTCAACAAGATCGGGTGAAAAAACATTTGCTGAGAGTCCAGTAAACTCTTGAGTTCTGTGGATGCTCTACAAACACGTTCAAATGAAAGTCTATTTTTCTTTGCTCTGCTTAGGGGTACATAAACCGGTAACGAAGCGTAGAGAGCACAATGAAAATTCATTCAGTGAGTCAAGTTTCAAGCAGCTAGCACAAACCGTGTTTGATTTAGATTTTCAAAAGCATGTATCCCTAGAGGGGAAAATGTAGTAAAACCTAAATATTCAAAGTCATCCTGCAAAGGAATGCTTCAACCTAGCAGAACAAAATTTGTGCAGCCAAGCGCAACTGGTATACACCTTTTTCCCACCAAGTATCAACAAGATAGGGTGACAAAATATTTGCTGAGGTTTCCGTAATCTCTGAGTTTTTTGGAAGCTCGGTGAATACTTTCCAAAGAAAGTGTGTTTTCCTTGCCTCTGCTTAGGGCTACTTCAACAGGGAACAATGCATAGAGAGTGCACTGAGAACTAGTTGAATGAGTCAAGTTACAAGCACACAGCAAAAACCGTGTTTGATTTAGAGTTCCATGTGCATGTATCCCTATAGGGGAAAATGAAGTGAAACCTAAAATTTCAAAGTATTCCTGCAAACCAACTATTCAACCTAGAAGATCTAAATTTGGGCAGCCAAATGCAACCGGTCTACTTATCTTTCCTGTCGAGTTAACAACAAGTTAGGGTGAAAAAATATTTGCTGAGATTCCAGGAAACTCAAAGTTCTGTGCAATCACTGCAAATGCTTTCCAATGAAAGTTTCTTTGCCTGGCCTCTGCTTAGGGTTACTTCAACAGAAAACAAAGCATAGAGATCGCACTGAGAACTAGTTGAGTGCGTTTCAGTTTCAAGCAGCTAGCATAAACCGTGTTTGATTTATAAGTCCAAAGACATACGTCCCTATAAGGAAAAGTGAAGTGAAACCTAAAAATTCAAAGTGTTCCTGCAAACGAACTTTTCAACCTAGAAGAACGACATTTGGGTAGCTAAGTGCAACTGGTATACTCATCTTTCCTGACAAGGGTCATCAAGATCAGGTGAGTAAATATTTGCAGAGATTCCAGTTAACTTGGAGCTCTGTTGAAGCTCTGTAAATGCTTTCTAAGGAAAGCGTATGTTCCTCGCCACCACTTAGGACCACTTCAACAGGGAACAAAGCACAGAGAGTACACCAGGAACTAACTGAGTGAGTCAAGCTTCAAGCAGCTAGCACAAACAGTGTTTGATTTAGAGTTCCAAATGCATGTATTCCTATAGGTTAAAATGAAGAGAAACCCCCCCAAATGCAATGTCTTCCTGAAAGCACATGCTTCAACTTAGAAGAACGAAATTTTGGCAGGCAAATGCAACTGGTATACTCATCTTTCTTACCTAGGATCAACAAGATCAAGTGAAAAAATATTCGCTGAAATTCCAGTAAACTTGGGAGTTTTGTGGAAGCTCTGCAAACACTTACATAAGAAAGCGTATTTTCCTTGCCTCTGCTTGGGGATACTTCAGCGGGGGACAATGCATAGAGAGTGCACTGAGAACTAATTGAGTGAGCCAAGTTTCAAACAGGTATCACAAACTGTGTTTGATTTAGCATTCCAAATGCATGTATTCACATAGGGAAAAAAGAAGTTAAACCTAAAAATTCAAAGTGTTCCTGCAAAGGAACTCTTCAACATAAGATTACGAAATTTGGGCTGCCAAGTGCAACCCATATACTCATTTTTGCTGCCAAGTTTCAACAAGACCGGGTGAAAAAACATTTGCTGATAGTCCAGTAAACTCTTGAGTTCTGTGGATGCTCTACAAACACGTTCAAATGAAAGTCTATTTTTCTTTGCTCTGCTTAGGGGTACATAAACCGGTAACGAAGCATAGAGAGCACAATGAGAATTCATTCAGTGAGTCAAGTTTCAAGCAGCTAGCACAAACCGTGTTTGATTTAGATTTTCAAAAGCATGTATCCCTAGAGGGGAAAATGTAGTAAAACCTAAATATTCAAAGTCGTCCTGCAAAGGAATGCTTCAACCTAGCAGAACAAAATTTGTGCAGCCAAGCGCAACTGGTATACACCTTTTTCCTTCCAAGTATCAACAAGATAGGGTGACAAAATATTTGCTGAGGTTTCCGTAATCTCTGAGTTTTTTGGAAGCTCGGTGAATACTTTCCAAAGAAAGTGTGTTTTCCTTGCCTCTGCTTAGGGCTACTTCAACAGGGAACAATGCATAGAGAGTGCACTGAGAACTAGTTGAATGAGTCAAGTTACAAGCACACAGCAAAAACCGTGTTTGATTTAGAGTTCCTTATGCATGTATCCCTATAGGGGAAAATGAAGTGAAACCTAAAATTTCAAAGTATTCCTGCAAACCAACTATTCAACCTAGAAGATGTAAATTTGGGCAGCCATATGCAACCGGTCTACTTATCTTTCCTGTCGAGTTAACAACAAGTTAGGGTGAAAAAATATTTGCTGAGATTCCAGGAAACTCAAAGTTCTGTGCAATCACTGCAAATGCTTTCCAATGAAAGTTTCTTTCCCTGGCCTCTGCTTAGGGTTACTTCAACAGAAAAGCAAGCATAGAGATCGCACTGAGAACTAGTTGAGTGTGTTTCAGTTTCAAGCAGCTAGCATAAACCGTGTTTGATTTATAAGTCCAAATGCAAACGTCCCTATAAGGAAAAGTGAAGTGAAACCTAAAAATTCAAAGTGTTCCTGCAAACGAACTTTTCAACCTAGAAGAACGACATTTGGGTAGCTAAGTGCAACTGGTATACTCATCTTTCCTGACAAGGGTCATCAAGATCAGGTGAGTAAATATTTGCAGAGATTCCAGTTCACTTGGAGCTCTGTTGAAGCTCTGTAAATGCTTTCTAAGGAAAGCGTATGTTCCTCGCCTCCACTTAGGACCACTTCAACAGGGAACAAAGCACAGAGAGTACACCAGGAACTAATTGAGTGAGTCAAGCTTCAAGCAGCTAGCACAAACAGTGTTTGATTTAGAGTTCAAAATGCATGTATTCCTATAGGATAAAATGAAGAGAAACCCCCCCCAAATGCAATGTCTTCCTGAAAGCACATGCTTCAACTTAGAAGAACGAAATTTTGGCAGGCAAATGCAACTGGTATACTCATCTTTCTTACCTAGGATCAACAAGATCAAGTGAAAAAATATTCGCTGAAATTCCAGTAAACTTGGGAGTTTTGTGGAAGCTCTGCAAACACTTACATAAGAAAGCGTATTTTCCTTGCCTCTGCTTGGGGATACTTCAGCGGGGGACAATGCATAGAGAGTGCACTGAGAACTAATTGAGTGATACCAAGTTTGTTTCAAACAGGTATCACAAACTGTGTTTGATTTAGCATTCCAAATGCATGTATTCACATAGGGAAAAAAGAAACCTAAAATTCAAAGTGTTCCTGCAAAGGAACTCTTCAACATAAGATTACGAAATTTGGGCTGCCAAGTGCAACAAATATACTCATTTTTGCTGCCAAGTTTCAACAAGATCGGGTGAAAAAAACATTTGCTGAGAGTCCAGTAAACTCTTGAGTTCTGTGGATGCTCTACAAACACGTTCAAATGAAAGTCTATTTTTCTTTGCTCTGCTTAGGGGTACATAAACCGGTAACGAAGCGTAGAGAGCACAATGAGAATTCATTCAGTGAGTCAAGTTTCAAGCAGCTAGCACAAACCGTGTTTGATTTAGATTTTCAAAAGCATGTATCCCTAGAGGGGAAAATATAGTAAAACCTAAATATTCAAAGTCGTCCTGCAAAGGAATGCTTCAACCTAGCAGAACAAAATTTGTGCAGCCAAGCGCAACTGGTATACACCTTTTTCCTTCCAAGTATCAACAAGATAGGGTGACAAAATATTTGCTGAGGTTTCCGTAATCTCTGAGTTTTTTGGAAGCTCGGTGAATACTTTCCAAAGAAAGTGTGTTTTCCTTGCCTCTGCTTAGGGCTACTTCAACAGGGAACAATGCATAGAGAGTGCACTGAGAACTAGTTGAATGAGTCAAGTTACAAGCACACAGCAAAAACCGTGTTTGATTTAGAGTTCCATATGCATGTATCCCTATAGGGGAAAATGAAGTGAAACCTAAAATTTCAAAGTATTCCTGCAAACCAACTATTCAACCTAGAAGATGTAAATTTGGGCAGCCATATGCAACCGGTCTACTTATCTTTCCTGTCGAGTTAACAACAAGTTAGGGTGAAAAAATATTTGCTGAGATTCCAGGAAACTCAAAGTTCTGTGCAATCACTGCAAATGCTTTCCAATGAAAGTTTCTTTCCCTGGCCTCTGCTTAGGGTTACTTCAACAGAAAAGCAAGCATAGAGATCGCACTGAGAACTAGTTGAGTGTGTTTCAGTTTCAAGCAGCTAGCATAAACCGTGTTTGATTTATAAGTCCAAATGCATACGTCCCTATAAGGAAAAGTGAAGTGAAACCTAAAAATTCAAAGTGTTCCTGCAAACGAACTTTTCAACCTAGAAGAACGACATTTGGGTAGCTAAGTGCAACTGGTATACTCATCTTTCCTGACAAGGGTCATCAAGATCAGGTGAGTAAATATTTGCAGAGATTCCAGTTCACTTGGAGCTCTGTTGAAGCTCTGTCAATGCTTTCTAAGGAAAGCGTATGTTCCTCGCCTCCACTTAGGACCACTTCAACAGGGAACAAAGCACAGAGAGTACACCAGGAACTAATTGAGTGAGTCAAGCTTCAAGCAGTTAGCACAAACAGTGTTTGATTTAGAGTTCAAAATGCATGTATTCCTATAGGTTAAAATGAAGAGAAACCCCCCCCAAATGCAATGTCTTCCTGAAAGCACATGCTTCAACTTAGAATAACGAAATTTTGGCAGGCAAATGCAACTGGTATACTCATCTTTCTTACCTAGGATCAACAAGATCAAGTGAAAAAATATTCGCTGAAATTCCAGTAAACTTGGGAGTTTTGTGGAAGCTCTGCAAACACTTACATAAGAAAGCGTATTTTCCTTGCCTCTGCTTGGGGATACTTCAGCGGGGGACAAGGCATAGAGAGTGCACTGAGAACTAATTGAGTGAGCCAAGTTTCAAACAGGTATCACAAACTGTGTTTGATTTAGCATTCCAAATGCATGTATTCACATAGGGAAAAAAGAAGTTAAACCTAAAAATTCAAAGTGTTCCTGCAAAGGAACTCTTCAACATAAGATTACGAAATTTGGGCTGCCAAGTGCAAACCATATACTCATTTTTGCTGCCAAGTTTCAACAAGACCGGGTGAAAAAACATTTGCTGAGAGTCCAGTAAACTCTTGAGTTCTGTGGATGCTCTACAAACACGTTCAAATGAAAGTCTATTTTTCTTTGCTCTGCTTAGGGGTACATAAACCGGTAACGAAGCGTAGAGAGCACAATGAGAATTCATTCAGTGAGTCAAGTTTCAAGCAGCTAGCACAACCGTGTTTGATTTAGATTTTCAAAAGCATGTATCCCTAGAGGGGAAAATGAAGTAAAACCTAAATATTCAAAGTCATCCTGCAAAGGAATGCTTCAACCTAGCAGAACAAAATTTGTGCAGCCAAGCTCAACTTTTATACACCTTTTTCCTACCAAGTATCAACAAGATAGGGTGACAAAATATTGGCTGAGGTTTCCGTAATCTCTGAGTTTTTTGGAAGCTCGGTGAATACTTTCCAAAGAAAGTGTGTTTTCCTTGCCTCTGCTTAGGGCTACTTCAACAGGGAACAATGCATAGAGAGTGCACTGAGAACTAGTTGAATGAGTCAAGTTACAAGCACACAGCAAAAACCGTGTTTGATTTGGAGTTCCATATGCATGTATCCCTATAGGGGAAAATGAAGTGAAACCTAAAATTTCAAAGTATTCCTGCAAAACAACTATTCAACCTAGAAGATCTAAATTTGGGCAGCCAAATGCAACCGGTCTACTTATCTTTCCTGTCGAGTTAACAACAAGTTAGGGTGAAAAAATATTGCTGAGATTCCAGGAAACTCAAAGTTCTGTGCAATCACTGCAAATGCTTTCCAATGAAAGTTTCTTTCCCTGGCCTCTGCTTAGGGTTACTTCAACAGAAAACAAAGCATAGAGATCACACTGAGAACTAGTTGAGTGCGTTTCAGTTTCAAGCAGCTAGCATAAACCGTGTTTGATTTATAAGTCCAAATGCATACGTCCCTATAAGGAAAAGTGAAGTGAAACCTAAAAATTCAAAGTGTTCCTGCAAACGAACTTTTCAACCTAGAAGAACGACATTTGGGTAGCTAAGTGCAACTGGTATACTCATCTTTCCTGACAAGGGTCATCAAGATCAGGTGAGTAAATATTTGCAGAGATTCCAGTTCACTTGGAGCTCTGTTGAAGCTCTGTAAATGCTTTCTAAGGAAAGCGTATGTTCCTCGCCTCCACTTAGGACCACTTCAACAGGGAACAAAGCACAGAGAGTACACCAGGAACTAATTGAGTGAGTCAAGCTTCAAGCAGCTAGCACAAACAGTGTTTGATTTAGAGTTCAAAATGCATGTATTCCTATAGGTTAAAATGAAGAGAAACCCCCCCCCCAAATGCAATGTCTTCCTGAAAGCACATGCTTCAACTTAGAAGAACGAAATTTTGGCAGGCAAATGCAACTGGTATACTCATCTTTCTTACCTAGGATCAACAAGATCAAGTGAAAAAATATTCGCTGAAATTCCAGTAAACTTGGGAGTTTTGTGGAAGCTCTGCAAACACTTACATAAGAAAGCGTATTTTCCTTGCCTCTGCTTGGGGATACTTCAGCGGGGGACAATGCATAGAGAGTGCACTGAGAACTAATTGAGTGAGCCAAGTTTCAAACAGGTATCACAAACTGTGTTTGATTTAGCATTCCAAATGCATGTATTCACATAGGGAAAAAAGAAGTTAAACCTAAAAATTCAAAGTGTTCCTGCAAAGGAACTCTTCAACATAAGATTACAAAATTTGGGCTGCCAAGTGCAAACCCATATACTCATTTTTGGCCCTTTTCAACAAGATCGGGTGAAAAAACATTTGCTGAGAGTCCAGTAAACTCTTGAGTTCTGTGGATGCTCTACAAACACGTTCAAATGAAAGTCTATTTTTCTTTGCTCTGCTTAGGGGTACATAAACCGGTAACGAAGTGTAGAGAGCACAATGAGAATTCATTCAGTGAGTCAAGTTTCAAGCAGCTAGCACAAACCGTGTTTGATTAGATTTTCAAAAGCATGTATCCCTAGAGGGGAAAATGTAGTAAAACCTAAATATTCAAAGTCATCCTGCAAAGGAATGCTTCAACCTAGCAGAACAAAATTTGTGCAGCCAAGCGCAACTTTTATACACCTTTTTCCTACCAAGTATCAACAAGATAGGGTGACAAATATTTGCTGAGGTTTCCGTAATCTCTGAGTTTTTTGGAAGCTCGGTGAATACTTTCCAAAGAAAGTGTGTTTTCCTTGCCTCTGCTTAGGGCTACTTCAACAGGGAACAATGCATAGAGAGTGCACTGAGAACTAGTTGAATGAGTCAAGTTACAAGCACACAGCAAAAACCGTGTTTGATTTGGAGTTCCATATGCATGTATCCCTATAGGGGAAAATGAAGTGAAACCTAAAATTTCAAAGTATTCCTGCAAACCAACTATTCAACCTAGGAAGATCTAAATTGGGCAGCCAAATGCAACCGGTCTACTTATTCTTCCTGTCGAGTTAACAACAAGTTAGGGTGAAAAAATATTGCTGAGATTCCAGGAAACTCAAAGTTCTGTGCAATCACTGCAAATGCTTTCCAATGAAGTTTCTTTCCCTGGCCTCTGCTTAGGTTACTTCAACAGAAAACAAAGCATAGAGATCGCACTGAGAACTAGTTGAGTGTGTTTCAGTTTTCAAGCAGCTAGCATAAACCGTGTTTGATTTATAAGTCTCAAAATGCATACGTCCCTATAAGGAAAAGTGAAGTGAAACCTAAAAATTCAAAGTGTTCCTGCAAACGAACTTTTCAACCAAGAAGAACGACATTTGGGTAGCTAAGTGCAACTGGTATACTCATCTTTCCTGACAAGGGTCATCAAGATCAGGTGAGTAAATATTTGCAGAGATTCCAGTTCACTTGGAGCTCTGTTGAAGCTCTGTAAATGCTTTCTAAGGAAAGCGTATGTTCCTCGCCTCCACTTAGGACCACTTCAACAGGGAACAAAGCACAGAGAGTACACCAGGAACTAATTTAGTGAGTCAAGCTTCAAGCAGCTAGCACAAACAGTGTTTGATTTAGAGTTCAAAATGCATGTATTCCTATAGGATAAAAATGAAGAGAACCCCCCCAAATGCAATGTCTTCCTGAAAGCACATGCTTCAACTTAGAAGAACGAAATTTTGGCAGGCAAATGCAACTGGTATACTCATCTTCTTACCTAGGATCAACAAGATCAAGTGAAAAATATCCGCTGAATTCCAGTAAACTTGGGAGTTTTGTGGAAGCTCTGCAAACACTTACATAAGAAAGCGTATTTTCCTTGCCTCTGCTTGGGGATACTTCAGCGGGGGACAATGCATAGAGAGTGCACTGAGAATAATTGAGTGAGCCAAGTTTCAAACAGGTATCACAAACTGTGTTTGATTTAGCATTCCAAATGCATGTATTCACATAGGGAAAAAAGAAGTTAAACCTAAAAATTCAAAGTGTTCCTGCAAAGGAACTCTTCAACATAAGATTACGAAATTTGGGCTGCCAAGTGCAACCCATATACTCATTTTTGCTGCCAAGTTTCAACAAGATCGGGTGAAAAAACATTTGCTAAGATCCAGTAAACTCTTGAGTTCTGTGGATGCTCTACAAACACGTTCAAATGAAAGTCTATTTTTCTTTGCTCTGCTTAGGGGTACATAAACCGGTAACGAAGCGTAGAGAGCACAATGAGAATTCATTCAGTGAGTCAAGTTTCAAGCAGCTAGCACAAACCGTGTTTGATTTAGATTTTTCAAAGCATGTATCCCTAGAGGGGAAAATGTAGTAAACCTAAATATTCAAAGTCATCCTGCAAAGGAATGCTTTCAACCTAGCAGAACAAAATTTGTGCAGCCAAGCGCACTTTTATACACCTTTTTCCTACCAAGTATCAACAAGATAGGGTGACAAAATATTTGCTGAGGTTTCCGTAATCTCTGAGTTTTTTGGAAGCTCGGTGAATACTTCCAAAGAAAGTGTGTTTTCCTTGCCTCTGCTTAGGGCTACTTCAACAGGGAACAATGCATAGAGAGTGCACTGAGAACTAGTTGAATGAGTCAAGTTACAAGCACACAGCAAAAACCGTGTTTGATTTGGAGTTCCATATGCATGTATCCCTATAGGGGAAAATGAAGTGAAACCTAAAATTTCAAAGTATTCCTGCAAACCAACTATTCAACCTAGAAGATCTAAATTTGGGCAGCCAAATGCAACCGGTCTACTATCTTTTCCTGTCGAGTTAACAACAAGTTAGGGTGAAAAAATATTTGCTGAGATTCCAGGAAACTCAAAGTTCTGTGCAATCACTGCAAATGCTTTCCAATGAAAGTTTCTTTCCCTGGCCTCTGCTTAGGGTTACTTCAACAGAAAACAAAGCATAGAGATCGCACTGAGAACTAGTTGAGTGTGTTTCAGTTTCAAGCAGCTAGCATAAACCGTGTTTGATTTATAAGTCCAAATGCATACGTCCCTATAAGGAAAAGTGAAGTGAAACCTAAAAATTCAAAGTGTTCCTGCAAACGAACTTTTCAACCAAGAAGAACGACATTTGGGTAGCTAAGTGCAACTGGTATACTCATCTTTCCTGACAAGGGTCATCAAGATCAGGTGAGTAAATATTTGCAGAGATTCCAGTTCACTTGGAGCTCTGTTGAAGCTCTGTAAATGCTTTCTAAGGAAAGCGTATGTTCCTCGCCTCCACTTAGGACCACTTCAACAGGGAACAAAGCACAGAGAGTACACCAGGAACTAATTTAGTGAGTCAAGCTTCAAGCAGCTAGCACAAACAGTGTTTGATTTAGAGTTCAAAATGCATGTATTCCTATAGGATAAAATGAAGAGAAACCCCCCCAAATGCAATGTCTTCCTGAAAGCACATGCTTCAACTTAGAAGAACGAAATTTTGGCAGGCAAATGCAACTGGTATACTCATCTTTCTTACCTAGGATCAACAAGATCAAGTGAAAAAATATTCGCTGAAATTCCAGTAAACTTGGGAGTTTTGTGGAAGCTCTGCAAACACTTACATAAGAAAGCGTATTTTCCTTGCCTCTGCTTGGGGATACTTCATCAGGGGACAATGCATAGAGAGTGCACTGAGAACTAATTGAGTGAGCCAAGTTTCAAACAGGTATCACAAACTGTGTTTGATTTAGCATTCCAAATGCATGTATTCACATAGGGAAAAAAGAAGTTAAACCTAAAAATTCAAAGTGTTCCTGCAAAGGAACTCTTCAACATAAGATTACAAAATTTGGGCTGCCAAGTGCAACCCATATACTCATTTTTGCTGCCAAGTTTCAACAAGATCGGGTGAAAAAACATTTGCTGAGAGTCCAGTAAACTCTTGAGTTCTGTGGATGCTCTACAAACACGTTCAAATGAAAGTCTATTTTTCTTTGCTCTGCTTAGGGGTACATAAACCGGTAACGAAGTGTAGAGAGCACAATGAGAATTCATTCAGTGAGTCAAGTTTCAAGCAGCTAGCACAAACCGTGTTTGATTTAGATTTTCAAAAGCATGTATCCCTAGAGGGGAAAATGTAGTAAAACCTAAATATTCAAAGTCATCCTGCAAAGGAATGCTTCAACCTAGCAGAACAAAATTTGTGCAGCCAAGCACAACTTTTATACACCTTTTTCCTACCAAGTATCAACAAGATAGGGTGACAAAATATTTGCTGAGGTTTCCGTAATCTCTGAGTTTTTTGGAAGCTCGGTGAATACTTTCCAAAGAAAGTGTGTTTTCCTTGCCTCTGCTTAGGGCTACTTCAACAGGGAACAATGCATAGAGAGTGCACTGAGAACTAGTTGAATGAGTCAAGTTACAAGCACACAGCAAAAACCGTGTTTGATTTGGAGTTCCATATGCATGTATCCCTATAGGGGAAAATGAAGTGAAACCTAAAATTTCAAAGTATTCCTGCAAACCAACTATTCAACCTAGAAGATCTAAATTTGGGCAGCCAAATGCAACCGGTCTACTTATCTTTCCTGTCGAGTTAACAACAAGTTAGGGTGAAAAAATATTTGCTGAGATTCCAGGAAACTCAAAGTTCTGTGCAATCACTGCAAATGCTTTCCAATGAAAGTTTCTTTCCCTGGCCTCTGCTTAGGGTTACTTCAACAGAAAACAAAGCATAGAGATCGCACTGAGAACTAGTTGAGTGTGTTTCAGTTTCAAGCAGCTAGCATAAACCGTGTTTGATTTATAAGTCCAAATGCATACGTCCCTATAAGGAAAAGTGAAGTGAAACCTAAAAATTCAAAGTGTTCCTGCAAACGAACTTTTCAACCAAGAAGAACGACATTTGGGTAGCTAAGTGCAACTGGTATACTCATCTTTCCTGACAAGGGTCATCAAGATCAGGTGAGTAAATATTTGCAGAGATTCCAGTTCACTTGGAGCTCTGTTGAAGCTCTGTAAATGCTTTCTAAGGAAAGCGTATGTTCCTCGCCTCCACTTAGGACCACTTCAACAGGGAACAAAGCACAGAGAGTACACCAGGAACTAATTTAGTGAGTCAAGCTTCAAGCAGCTAGCACAAACAGTGTTTGATTTAGAGTTCAAAATGCATGTATTCCTATAGGATAAAATGAAGAGAAACCCCCCCAAATGCAATGTCTTCCTGAAAGCACATGCTTCAACTTAGAAGAACGAAATTTTGGCAGGCAAATGCAACTGGTATACTCATCTTTCTTACCTAGGATCAACAAGATCAAGTGAAAAAATATTCGCTGAAATTCCAGTAAACTTGGGAGTTTTGTGGAAGCTCTGCAAACACTTACATAAGAAAGCGTATTTTCCTTGCCTCTGCTTGGGGATACTTCATCAGGGGACAATGCATAGAGAGTGCACTGAGAATAATTGAGTGAGCCAAGTTTTCAAACAGGTATCACAAACTGTTGTTTGATTTAGCATTCCAAATGCATGTATTCACATAGGGAAAAAAGAAGTTAAACCTAAAAATTCAAAGTGTTCCTGCAAAGGAACTCTTCAACATAAGATTACGAAATTGGGCTGCCAAGTGCAACCCATATACTCATTTTTGCTGCCAAGTTTCAACAAGATCGGGTGAAAAAAACATTGCTAAGAGTCCAGTAAACTCTTGAGTTCTGTGGATGCTCTACAAACACGTTCAAATGAAAGTCTATTTTTCTTTGCTCTGCTTAGGGGTACATAAACCGGTAACGAAGCGTAGAGATCACAATGAGAATTCATTCAGTGAGTCAAGTTTCAAGCAGCTAGCACAAACCGTGTTTGATTTAGATTTTTCAAAAGCATGTATCCCTAGAGGGGAAAATGTAGTAAAACCTAAATATTCAAAGTCATCCTGCAAAGGAATGCTTCAACCTAGCAGAACAAAATTTGTGCAGCCAAGCTCAACTTTTATACACCTTTTTCCTACCAAGTATCAACAAGATAGGGTGACAAAATATTTGCTGAGGTTTCCGTAATCTCTGAGTTTTTTGGAAGCTCGGTGAATACTTTCCAAGAAAGTGTGTTTTCCTTGCCTCTGCTTAGGGCTACTTCAACAGGGAACAATGCATAGAGAGTGCACTGAGAACTAGTTGAATGAGTCAAGTTACAAGCACACAGCAAAAACCGTGTTTGATTTGGAGTTCCATATGCATGTATCCCTATAGGGGAAAATGAAGTGAAACCTAAAATTTCAAAGTATTCCTGCAAACCAACTATTCAACCTAGAAGATCTAAATTTGGGCAGCCAAATGCAACCGGTCTACTTATCTTTCCTGTCGAGTTAACAACAAGTTAGGGTGAAAAAATATTTGCTGAGATTCCAGGAAACTCAAAGTTCTGTGCAATCACTGCAAATGCTTTCCAATGAAAGTTTCTTTCCCTGGCCTCTGCTTAGGGTTACTTCAACAGAAAACAAAGCATAGAGATCGCACTGAGAACTAGTTGAGTGTGTTCAGTTTCAAGCAGCTAGCATAAACCGTGTTTGATTTATAAGTCCAAATGCATACGTCCCTATAAGGAAAAGTGAAGTGAAACCTAAAAATTCAAAGTGTTCCTGCAAACGAACTTTTCAACCTAGAAGAACGACATTTGGGTAGCTAAGTGCAACTGGTATACTCATCTTTCCTGACAAGGGTCATCAAGGTCAGGTGAGTAAATATTTGCAGAGATTCCAGTTCACTTGGAGCTCTGTTGAAGCTCTGTCAATGCTTTCTAAGGAAAGCGTATGTTCCTCGCCTCCACTTAGGACCACTTCAACAGGAACAAAGCACAGAGAGTACACCAGGAACTAATTGAGTGAGTCAAGCTTCAAGCAGCTAGCACAAACAGTGTTTGATTTAGAGTTCCAAATGCATGTATTCCTATAGGTTAAAATGAAGAGAAACCCCCCCCAAATGCAATGTCTTCCTGAAAGCACATGCTTCAACTTAGAAGAACGAAATTTTGGCAGGCAAATGCAACTGGTATACTCATCTTTCTTACCTAGGATCAACAAGATCAAGTGAAAAAATATTCGCTGAAATTCCAGTAAACTTGGGATTTTGTGGAAGCTCTGCAAACACTTACATAAGAAAGCATATTTTCCTTGCCTCTGCTTGGGGATACTTCAGCGGGGGACAATGCATAGAGAGTGCACTGAGAACTAATTGAGTGAGCCAAGTTTCAAACAGGTATCACAAACTGTGTTTGATTTAGCATTCCAAATGCATGTATTCACATAGGGAAAAAAGAAGTTAAACCTAAAAATTCAAAGTGTTCCTGCAAAGGAACTCTTCAACATAAGATTACGAAATTTGGGCTGCCAAGTGCAACCCATATACTCATTTTTGCTGCCAAGTTTCAACAAGATCGGGTGAAAAGACATTTGCTGAAAGTCCAGTAAACTCTTGAGTTCTGTGGATGCTCTACAAACACGTTCAAATGAAAGTCTATTTTTCTTTGCTCTGCTTAGGGGTACATAAACCGGTAACGAAGCGTAGAGAGCACAATGAGAATTCATTCAGTGAGTCAAGTTTCAAGCAGCTAGCACAAACCGTGTTTGATTTAGATTTTCAAAAGCATGTATCCCTAGAGGGGAAAATGTAGTAAAACCTAAATATTCAAAGTCATCCTGCAAAGGAATGCTTCAACCTAGCAGAACAAAATTTGTGCACAGCCAAGCGCAACTGGTATACACCTTTTTCCTAACAAGTATCAACAAGATAGGGTGACAAAATATTTGCTCAGGTTTCCGTAATCTCTGAGTTTTTTGGAAGCTCGGTGAATACTTTCCAAAGAAAGTGTGTTTTCCTTGCCTCTGCTTAGGGCTACTTCAACAGGGAACAATGCATAGAGAGGGCACTGAGAACTAGTTGAATGAGTCAAGTTACAAGCACACAGCAAAAACCGTGTTTGATTTGGAGTTCCATATGCATGTATCCCTATAGGGAAAATGAAGTGAAACCTAAAATTTCAAAGTATTCCTGCAAACCAACTATTCAACCTAGAAGATCTAAATTTGGGCAGCCAAATGCAACCGGTCTACTTATCTTTCCTGTCGAGTTAACAACAAGTTAGGGTGAAAAAATATTTGCTGAGATTCCAGGAAACTCAAAGTTCTGTGCAATCACTGCAAATGCTTTCCAATGAAAGTTTCTTTCCCTGGCCTCTGCTTAGGGTTACTTCAACAGAAAACAAAGCATAGAGATCGCACTGAGAATCTAGTTGAGTGCGTTTCAGTTTCAAGCAGCTAGCATAAACCGTGTTTGATTTATAAATCCAAATGCATACGTCCCTATAAGGAAAAGTGAAGTGAAAAATAAAAATTCAAAGTGTTCCTGCAAACGAACTTTTCACCCTAGAAGAACGACATTTGGGTAGCTAAGTGCAACTGGTATACTCATCTTTCCTGACAAGGGTCATCAAGATCAGGTGAGTAAATATTTGCAGAGATTCCAGTTAACTTGGAGCTCTGTTGAAGCTCTGTAAATGCTTCTAAGGAAAGCGTATGTTCCTCACCTCCACTTAGGACCACTTCAACAGGGAACAAAGCACAGAGAGTACACCAGGAACTAATTGAGTGAGTCAAGCTTCAAGCAGCTAGCACAAACCGTGTTTGATTTAGAGTTCCAAATGCATGTATTCCTATAGGTTAAAATGAAGAGAAACTCCCCCAAATTCAATGTCTTCCTGAAAGCACATGCTTCAACTTAGAACAACGAAATTTTGGCAGGCAAATGCAACTGGTATACTCATCTTTCTTACCTAGGATCAACAAGATCAAGTGAAAAAATATTCGCTGAAATTCCAGTAAACTTGGGAGTTTTGTGGAAGCTCTGCAAACACTTACATAAGAAAGCGTATTTTCCTTGCCTCTGCTTGGGGATACTTCAGCGGGGGACAATGCATAGAGAGTGCACTGAGAACTAATTGAGTGAGCCAAGTTTCAAACAGGTATCACAAACTGTGTTTGATTTAGCATTCCAAATGCATGTATTCACATAGGGAAAAAAGAAGTTAAACCTAAAAATTCAAAGTGTTCCTGCAAAGGAACTCTTCAACATAAGATTCCGAAATTTGGGCTGCCAAGTGCAACCCATATACTCATTTTTGCTGCCAAGTTTCAACAAGATCGGGTGAAAAGACATTTGCTGAGAGTCCAGTAAACTCTTGAGTTCTGTGGATGCTCTACAAACACGTTCAAATGAAAGTCTATTTTTCTTTGCTCTGCTTAGGGGTACATAAACCGGTAACGAAGCGTAGAGAGCACAATGAGAATTCATTCAGTGAGTCAAGTTTCAAGCAGCTAGCACAAACCGTGTTTGATTTAGATTTTCAAAAGCATGTATCCCTAGAGGGGAAAATGTAGTAAAACCTAAATATTCAAAGTCATCCTGCAAAGGAATGCTTCAACCTAGCAGAACAAAATTTGTGCAGCCAAGCGCAACTGGTATACACCTTTTTCCTAAAAAGTATCAACAAGACAGGGTGACAAAATATTTGCTGAGGTTTCCGTAATCTCTGAGTTTTTTGGAAGCTCGGTGAATACTTTCCAAAGAAAGTGTGTTTTCCTTGCCTCTGCTTAGGGCTACTTCAACAGGGAACAATGCATAGAGAGTGCACTGAGAACTAGTTGAATGAGTCAAGTTACAAGCACACAGCAAAAACCGTGTTTGATTTAGAGTTCCATATGCATGTATCCCTATAGGGGAAAATGAAGTGAAACCTAAAATTTCAAAGTATTCCTGCAAACCAACTATTCAACCTAGAAGATCTAAATTTGGGCAGCCAAATGCAACCGGTATACTTATCTTTCCTGTCGAGTTAACAACAAGTTAGGGTGAAAAAATATTTGCTGAGATTCCAGGAAACTCAAAGTTCTGTGCAATCACTGCAAATGCTTTCCAATGAAAGTTTCTTTGCCTGGCCTCTGCTTAGGGTTACTTCAACAGAAAACAAAGCATAGAGATCGCACTGAGAACTAGTTGAGTGTGTTTCAGTTTCAAGCAGCTAGCATAAACCGTGTTTGATTTATAAGTCCAAATGCATACGTCCCTATAAGGAAAAGTGAAGTGAAACCTAAAAATTCAAAGTGTTCCTGCAAACGAACTTTTCAACCTAGAAGAACGACATTTGGGTAGCTAAGTGCAACTGGTATACTCATCTTTCCTGACAAGGGTCATCAAGGTCAGGTGAGTAAATATTTGCAGAGATTCCAGTTCACTTGGAGCTCTGTTGAAGCTCTGTCAATGCTTTCTAAGGAAAGCGTATGTTCCTCGCCTCCACTTAGGACCACTTCAACAGGGAACAAAGCACAGAGAGTACACCAGGAACTAATTGAGTGAGTCAAGCTTCAAGCAGCTAGCACAAACAGTGTTTGATTTAGAGTTCCAAATGCATGTATTCCTATAGGTTAAAATGAAGAGAAACCCCCCCCCAAATGCAATGTCTTCCTGAAAGCACATGCTTCAACTTAGAAGAACGAAATTTTGGCAGGCAAATGCAACTGGTATACTCATCTTTCTTACCTAGGATCAACAAGATCAAGTGAAAAAATATTCGCTGAAATTCCAGTAAACTTGGGATTTTGTGGAAGCTCTGCAAACACTTACATAAGAAAGCATATTTTCCTTGCCTCTGCTTGGGGATACTTCAGCGGGGGACAATGCATAGAGAGTGCACTGAGAACTAATTGAGTGAGCCAAGTTTCAAACAGGTATCACAAACTGTGTTTGATTTAGCATTCCAAATGCATGTATTCACATAGGCAAAAAAGAAGTTAAACCTAAAAATTCAATGTGTTCCTGCAAAGGAACTCTTCAACATAAGATTACGAAATTTGGGCTGCCAAGTGCAACCCATATACTCATTTTTGCTGCCAAGTTTCAACAAGATCGGGTGAAAAGACATTTGCTGAAAGTCCAGTAAACTCTTGAGTTCTGTGGATGCTCTACAAACACGTTCAAATGAAAGTCTATTTTTCTTTGCTCTGCTTAGGGGTACATAAACCGGTAACGAAGCGTAGAGAGCACAATGAGAATTCATTCAGTGAGTCAAGTTTCAAGCAGCTAGCACAAACCGTGTTTGATTTAGATTTTCAAAAGCATGTATCCCTAGAGGGGAAAATGTAGTAAAACCTAAATATTCAAAGTCATCCTGCAAAGGAATGCTTCAACCTAGCAGAACAAAATTTGTGCAGCCAAGCGCAACTGGTATACACCTTTTTCCTACCAAGTATCAACAAGATAGGGTGACAAAATATTTGCTCAGGTTTCCGTAATCTCTGAGTTTTTGGAAGCTCGGTGAATACTTTCCAAAGAAAGTGTGTTTTCCTTGCCTCTGCTTAGGGCTACTTCAACAAGGAACAATGCATAGAGAGGGCACTGAGAACTAGTTGAATGAGTCAAGTTACAAGCACACAGCAAAAACCGTGTTTGATTTGGAGTTCCATATGCATGTATCCCTATAGGGGAAAATGAAGTGAAACCTAAAATTTCAAAGTATTCCTGCAAACCAACTATTCAACCTAGAAGATCTAAATTTGGGCAGCCAAATGCAACCGGTCTATTTATCTTTCCTGTCGAGTTAACAACAAGTTAGGGTGAAAAAATATTTGCTGAGATTCCAGGAAACTCAAAGTTCTGTGCAATCACTGCAAATGCTTTCCAATGAAAGTTTCTTTCCCTGGCCTCTGCTTAGGGTTACTTCAACAGAAAACAAAGCATAGAGATCGCACTGAGAACTAGTTGAGTGCGTTTCAGTTTCAAGCAGCTAGCATAAACCGTGTTTGATTTATAAATCCAAATGCATACGTCCCTATAAGGAAAAGTGAAGTGAAAAATAAAAATTCAAAGTGTTCCTGCAAACGAACTTTTCACCCTAGAAGAACGACATTTGGGTAGCTAAGTGCAACTGGTATACTCATCTTTCCTGACAAGGGTCATCAAGATCAGGTGAGTAAATATTTGCAGAGATTCCAGTTAACTTGGAGCTCTGTTGAAGCTCTGTAAATGCTTTCTAAGGAAAGCGTATGTTCCTCACCTCCACTTAGGACCACTTCAACAGGGAACAAAGCACAGAGAGTACACCAGGAACTAATTGAGTGAGTCAAGCTTCAAGCAGCTAGCACAAACCGTGTTTGATTTAGAGTTCCAAATGCATGTATTCCTATAGGTTAAAAATGAAGAGAAACTCCCCCCAAATTCAATGTCTTCCTGAAAGCACATGCTTCAACTTAGAACAACGAAATTTTGGCAGGCAAATGCAACTGGTATAGTCATCTTTCTTACCTAGGATCAACAAGATCAAGTGAAAAAATATTCGCTGAAATTCCAGTAAACTTGGGAGTTTTGTGGAAGCTCTGCAAACACTTACATAAGAAAGCGTATTTTCCTTGCCTCTGCTTGGGGATACTTCAGCGGGGGACAATGCATAGAGAGTGCACTGAGAACTAATTGAGTGAGCCAAGTTTCAAACAGGTATCACAAACTGTGTTTGATTTAGCATTCCAAATGCATGTATTCACATAGGGAAAAAAGAAGTTAAACCTAAAAATTCAAAGTGTTCCTGCAAAGGAACTCTTCAACATAAGATTACGAAATTTGGGCTGCCAAGTGCAACCCATATACTCATTTTTGCTGCCAAGTTTCAACAAGATCGGGTGAAAAGACATTTGCTGAGAGTCCAGTAAACTCTTGAGTTCTGTGGATGCTCTACAAACACGTTCAAATGAAAGTCTATTTTTCTTTGCTCTGCTTAGGGGTACATAAACCGGTAACGAAGCGTAGAGAGCACAATGAGAATTCATTCAGTGAGTCAAGTTTCAAGCAGCTAGCACAAACCGTGTTTGATTTAGATTTTCAAAAGCATGTATCCCTAGAGGGGAAAATGTAGTAAAACCTAAATATTCAAAGTCATCCTGCAAAGGAATGCTTCAACCTAGCAGAACAAAATTTGTGCAGCCAAGCGCAACTGGTATACACCTTTTTCCTAAAAAGTATCAACAAGACAGGGTGACAAAATATTTGCTGAGGTTTCCGTAATCTCTGAGTTTTTTGGAAGCTCGGTGAATACTTTCCAAAGAAAGTGTGTTTTCCTTGCCTCTGCTTAGGGCTACTTCAACAGGGAACAATGCATAGAGAGTGCACTGAGAACTAGTTGAATGAGTCAAGTTACAAGCACACAGCAAAAACCGTGTTTGATTTAGAGTTCCATATGCATGTATCCCTATAGGGGAAAATGAAGTGAAACCTAAAATTTCAAAGTATTCCTGCAAACCAACTATTCAACCTAGAAGATCTAAATTTGGGCAGCCAAATGCAACCGGTCTACTTATCTTTACTGTTGAGTTAACAACAAGTTAGGGTGAAAAAATATTTGCTGAGATTCCAGGAAACTCAAATTTCTGTGCAATCACTGCAAATGCTTTCCAATGAAAGTTTCTTTCCCTGGCCTCTGCTTAGGGTTACTTCAACAGAAAACAAAGAATAGAGATCGCACTGAGAACTAGTTGAGTGCGTTTCAGTTTCAAGCAGCTAGCATAAACCGTGTTTGATTTATAAGTCCAAATGCATACGTCCCTATAAGGAAAAGTGAAGTGAAACCTAAAAATTCAAAGTGTTCCTGCAAACGAACTTTTCAACCTAGAAGAACGACATTTGGGTAGCTAAGTGCAACTGGTATACTCATCTTTCCTGACAAGGGTCATCAAGATCAGGTGAGTAAATATTTGCAGAGATTCCAGTTCACTTGGAGCTCTGTTGAAGCTCTGTAAATGCTTTCTAAGGAAAGCGTATGTTCCTCGCCTCCACTTAGGACCACTTCAACAGGGAACAAAGCACAGAGAGTACACCAGGAACTAATTGAGTGAGTCAAGCTTCAAGCAGCTAGCACAAACAGTGTTTGATTTAGAGTTCAAAATGCATGTATTCCTATAGGTTAAATTGAAGAGAAACCCCCCCCAAATGCAATGTCTTCCTGAAAGCACATGCTTCAACTTAGAAGAACGAAATTTTGGCAGGCAAATGCAACTGGTATACTCATCTTTCTTTCCTAGGATCAACAAGATCAAGTGAAAAAATATTCGCTGAAATTCCAGTAAACTTGGGAGTTTTGTGGAAGCTCTGCAAACACTTACATAAGAAAGCGTATTTTCCTTGCCTCTGCTTGGGGATACTTCAGCGGGGGACAATGCATAGAGAGTGCACTGAGAACTAATTGAGTGAGCCAAGTTTCAAACAGGTATAACAAACTGTGTTTGATTTAGCATTCCAAATGCATGTATTCACATAGGGAAAAAAGAAGTTAAACCTAAAAATCCAAAGTGTTCCTGCAAAGGAACTCTTCAACATAAGATTCCGAAATTTGGGCTGCCAAATGCAACCCATATACTCATTTTTGCTGCCAAGTTTCAACAAGATCGGGTGAAAAAACATTTGCTGAGAGTCCAGTAAACTCTTGAGTTCTGTGGATGCTCTACAAACACGTTCAAATGAAAGTCTATTTTTCTTTGCTCTGCTTAGGGGTACATAAACTGGTAACGAAGCGTAGAGAGCACAATGAGAATTCATTCAGTGAGTCAAGTTTCAAGCAGCTAGCACAAACCGTGTTTGATTTAGATTTTCAAAAGCATGTATCCCTAGAGGGGAAAATGTAGTAAAACCTAAATATTCAAAGTCATCCTGCAAAGGGATGCTTCAACCTAGCAGAACAAAATTTGTGCAGCCAAGCACAACTGGTATACACCTTTTTCCTACCAAGTATCAACAAGATAGGGTGACAAAATATTTGCTGAGGTTTCCGTAATCTCTGAGTTTTTTGGAAGCTCGGTGAATACTTTCCAAAGAAAGTGTGTTTTCCTTGCCTCTGCTTAGGGCTACTTCAACAGGGAACAATGCATAGAGAGTGCACTGAGAATTAGTTAAATGAGTCAAGTTACAAGCACACAGCAAAAACCGTGTTTGATTTAGAGTTCCATATGCATGTATCCCTATAGGGGAAAATGAAGTGAAACCTAAAATTTCAAAGTATTCCTGCAAACCAACTATTCAACCTAGAAGATCTAAATTTGGGCAGCCAAATGCAACCGGTCTACTTATCTTTCCTGTCGAGTTAACAACAAGTTAGGGTGAAAAAATATTTGCTGAGATTCCAGGAAACTCAAAGTTCTGTGCAATCACTGCAAATGCTTTCCAATGAAAGTTTCTTTCCCTGGCCTCTGCTTAGGGTTACTTCAACAGAAAACAAAGCATAGAGATCGCACTGAGAACTAGTTGAGTTCGTTTGTCAAGGGAACACGTGTTTGAATTTTTAGGTCCAATGCACTTCACTTTTCCTTATAGGGACG